>NC_064640.1:474376306-474679337 GCF_023864345.2 Schistocerca serialis cubense
CCTTGTGAGGGTCCCTTGCCAGGGATACGGCGAAGACCTCAACGGTAGTGAAGACGGAGATGAAGATCATCGGTACGGCGGAACTGGCGGAAGAGGCAAGCATTATCAACAAGATAAAGCATATTGAAAAGCCCAGACACGTCTGTGTGGCAACCACCGGTACTCTGGCCAGCGTCTGTTCACCATGTGAGGTGCGGCTGAACACCAAGCTCCAGGAACTAACAATCCCTGGTTCTAACTACCCAGCATTAGCTGGAACTTAATTACAAGCAGTATGATTCGTACAAGTAAAATTAATATTACCCCAGGTGGCCAATCCACTCGCCCTGTGGCGACAACCAAGCTATCGGATTCTGGGGAGCTTGGGCTCGTATGACAGAGAAAGTCGGAGTTCTCTAGTAAACGTCCACGAAAGTCCCATACATTTATTGGCACTTTTAACATTCAGACACTAATTCAGACAGGCAAACTTCATAATCTTACAACAGAACTCAACAAACAGAAAATTCAAATCCTTGCTCTCCAAGAGACCAGATTCACTGATTCAGAAACAATAGACTACAACAATTACCGTATCTTTAAAAGTAAAACAGACAAGAAAATTGGCAAAGGAGCTGCAATATTTGGCATGGCTTTTATTGTAAATAAGGACACCCTTGACTCTGTTATAGACATGAATCAAATCAGTAACAGACTAATGACCATGCGAATCAAGCACACCAACAAAATATATACATTTATTAATGTTCATGCACCTACCAACATTGCCAACAAAAAAGAACCGGAGAAGACAGAAAAATTTTGGGAAAAACTCGAAACTGAAATGTCCAAAATTCCAAAGGAGGATGTAAAAATTCTTCTAGGGGATTTCAACGCGCAAATTGGCAAAGAGAGGAAATATAAAAAAACAGTCGGTAATTACCCTGCACACAAATTCACGAACAAGAACGGCATGAGACTCATCGAGTTATGTCAGCAAAACAACCTAAAAATCGTGACAACATCACTTCGAAAAGACCCCAAGAAACAAAAAACATGGAGATCACCAAACCTTCAGCTTGGTGAATTTCAAATAGACCATGTTGCGATCTCCTATGACTTCCAGAAAGAAATACACGACGTTCAAGTCCGCAGAGGGGCAAATATAGATTCTGACCACTACCTTACCAGAGTTAAAATTAAATTCACTCCAAAAAGGAAACGCCAAAGGAAATCACCACTAATTCCCAAATTTGACTTGAAAAATATCAAGGAATCAGAAATTACAGAAGCATGGGATAAACAACCAACAAACAACTGGAAAGATTTCCGAACGAAAATTATACAGAAAGCAAGAGATTTGATTCCGTTAAAGAAAATATCCAAGCATCCATGGTGGAATTCGAATTGTGATAACGCATTAGAAGAGAGACAACAAGCCTTTTTAAATTACAATTGTGACAAATCAGAAATCACACAACAAACATTTTTCAAAGTGAGAAAACAAACAGCTAAAATACTTAGACAAACTAAAAGAAAATACCTTAATGAACAGCTAAACACAATTGAAGAAAACTTTAAGAACCACAGCACTCAAGATTTTTATAAAATATTCGCAAATCAAATCAAAGGATACACTCCACAAAATCTCTGCTTCCGGAAACAGAATGGAAAATTGGCACTAACTAACAAAGAAAATTGCCAAGAACTAGCTAAATATTTCTCACAACTCCTAAATTGCCCACAACCAAGTACAAGATTCCCCAGATTACAACCAGAACACACGAATGAGACTTCACTACCACCATCTCAAGAAGAAATTTATAGTCACATTAGAAAACTCAAAAATAATAAATCATCGGGAGAAGATGGAATTGTAGCTGAACTACTGAAAAACCTTGGTCCAAATTCGTTAAAAGAGATCACTAGCATCATCAAAGAAATTTGGCAGACAGAAAATATCCCAGAGGAGTGGAAGTGTGCACTAATTCACCCATTGCACAAAAAGGGAGAGAGATCAGACGTAAACAACTACAGAGGCATTTCACTTTTACCAGTTACCTACAAAATTCTATCTGCATGTCTCCTAAAGAGGGCACAAGAACAACTAGAACATACAATTTCAGACTACCAAGCAGGCTTTCGTCCTAATAGATCATGCCCGGAACAGATATTCAACCTTAAAACTATTTTAAAGATTAAAGCAATCAGGTCAAAACCAATAATCTGCACATTCGTTGATTTCAAAAAGGCATACGATTCCATAGACAGACAGTCTCTATGTCACATTCTCGAAGAACGAGGCCTAGACACTAAAACCCGAAAACTAATTGAACAAACACTAACAGAAACCAAATCAAAAATTAAATTCAGAGGGGAAATTTCGGAACCATTCTCAATTAAAACAGGAGTAAGACAAGGAGATGGGATCTCACCACTATTATTCAATATAGTTTTGGACAAAGTTATGAAAGAGTGGGAAGTAACACTAAGGAAACAAAGCTTTTGGAAGCCAATTGAACTAGGAAGAGGTAAAGGAAAATTGAACATCCCTTATTTAGCGTTTGCAGATGACTTGGCAATTATAACTGACAGTGAAGAAACAGCAGTAAAACAAATTGAGACACTTAAAGAATGTGCTGAGAAGGTTGGCCTGCAAATCTCCTTTGAGAAGACAGAATTCATCTGCTCAAAATTAGATATTTCGAAACTAAAAACAAAGTATGGTGAAATAACTAGAGTCAAGCACTTTAAGTATCTCGGTGAAGTTATTGAACCAACAGGACTTGAGAAAATAGCACAAAAAAACCGATTACAGAAAATCAAGAAAGTATTCGGACTTATTCAAAATATATATAACAAGAAATGTCTATCAAAAGGCACTAAAATCAGACACTACAACACAGTCATCAAACCAACAGTCACATATGCAAGTGAAACACTCTCCCTGAATAGAAAATTAGATTTACACGAAATTAAGAAAGTAGAGAGAAAAATTATTAGAAAAATCCTAGGACCACGATACACACAAGATGGATACAGGCTGCAGACTACCGAGACAACCGAAAAAATATCAAACATCGAGGCAGATATCAGGAAGAGGCGGATGAAGTTTTATGGACATATAGACAGATTACCTGGAAACAGGTTAACTAAACGTCTATTGGACTATATGACATCACTTAAGGCAACAATACCCTGGGTAACTGAAGTTAAGAAGGATTTGAAAAAGGCAAAAATTGACATAACAAACACATCAGACCGGGATACATTCAGAAGAAAAATCGACAAGTGGAAGTTTACTCCAGAGACGGAATCTAAACCTTTCCGACCAAAGTGGACCGAAGAAAGGAAGAAGGCCTTTGGGGAGGCAATGAAGAAATACTGGGAAAATAAGAAGAACATTAAGAAATGTTAATCACCTGCTTATCGTTCTCCCATGGGGACATTCGCTAATAATAATAATAATAATAATATATATATATATATTCTCATTTCGTTTAATATCTAGTTTCTAGCTACACTGCAGCATTGGTTAAAATAAAATTTAATATTTTATGTCAACAGATCCAGTAAATAATAATTTTATGATATATTTCCAAAAAAATGAGGGAGCACAAAAGACATTTCCCTTCACAGGAACTGCATACATAATTTTCTTTTCAAGTACTTGGTAATTTATTTCATAGAATAAGATTTTGTGGTGCACCACTTTAATTACATAGACATTAAGATGTGAATATACATTTCCCTTACCTGCATTGTTGTCTTTAGTGTACTATTTTTTCTGCTTGTGGGTTTGTCATGTTTAGATATAAGTTATTACATTTGCTGCTGCTGTTTTCCAGGCATAGTGCTACTGAATTTCACTTTGTATTACTATGTTAAGCCAGTTTTACTACTGATTTCTTTTTCTTGTTTGCTGCACATTGCCTTATATTAGTTGTAATGTTGCATTTGCTTTGCTAATTTAGATATACTGCTGTTTGCTTTGTCAATTTCCATTTTTTTGTCATTCATGTTTGTGTTAATTGTTTTGTGCTGCTGCATTCCCTCGTCCCTTAGTTTAGCATCTGAGTTCAGTAGATTTAAGTTAGCTTAAGATGGGGAGGCTATATAAGAAACGAGTTGTGATGAATTGAAAGAAATGCATTGAGAAGCTATAAGAAAATGGTTTGGTCAAAAAAGTATTTTTGAAAGAGTACATCAACAAAGAAGTAGGGTTTAGGGACAACAGGTTTAGGTAGGATTTTCTTGTAAATAAATAATGAGGTAAGATAATGGAAAATAAATAATGAGGTAAGAAATATGTGAACATATAAATACAGCAAGCATGCTTGGATAGGATTTTTTTGGTGGAAACAAATGTTGAAATAAGACGAAAGATCTATGGAATGAAGTTTTGGGTAGGACTGCAGTACCAAATGTTACACCGAAAACAAACCCTGTCCTTTCCTCCAGTGTTATTCTGCTACGTGTTTGTGTACTTTTGTATATTTGTGTTTTTCCTGTCTTTATGTGTTTACCTAATACGATTTATGTTGTAGCAATTGCCATGTACTAAGCTACATTCACTATGATGAGGAATACTGTTATCCTCAAATACGATTTGCATTAATAATATGTTATTTTCTTTGTAAAGATGTTTATAGACATTATTAATTCTGTTCTGTTTCAATGCTCATGAGTGAAATTAATGTTTCGAAAACTAATCTCATTATTTTATATATTTACTTATGTCATAATTCCTGTAACACTGATGTATATGTTTATTTCTATTGTTTTGTAAAGCCTGTATTACTAAAAATTTTATCTGTATTATTATGTTTTTAATGATGTTTTCTGTATCTTTGTAATTGTATTCTCATGTTATAAAATTGTAATGGACACCAGTTCAGCAAATTAAGTAACTTGTAAGCATTCATTTCAGTGCACACGTTTCTGTTGGTCATAGTATATGCACAATATGTGAGAAGTTGGGACCGTTAGTGTTTGCACGTGTGTTGATAATTCAGCAAGGGACTGGTTAACAGCATTAGTGGTTCTAAGGACAATTCCAAAAACTTTGTGAGTGCACAAGTGGTGGTTTATGGACTTGCTATAATGTGCGCAAGACTCTTCGATGGTGATTGTGCACCTGCACAGTTGCAACAGATGGCTGCTGGCCGTCTCTACAGGAACTACAGTGGGTCTGCATCTTTGATGGCCCACCAATACCATTATTTCTACAAGGACTGCAGTGGGTCTGCACCTCTGGTGGCTCAACAATACCGTAATCTCTAATAAGACTACAGTGGTCTGCTCTGTGATGACCTACCTGTCAATATTCTTCAAAACTGCGACAGACGCTGCTGTGGGTTTGCTCCGTTGTGGACCATTACCTGTCTGCATGTCAAGAGTCAGCACTGTCTTTCCGTTGGAAGGACAACACTACTTCTTCAGGACTGCATGGAAATCCACTACTTCCGTGTGCATTTTCTTTTACTGCCCAGACTTTGAGGAAAAAAAACTGCAATTTTACTGTGATGAATGATCAGGACTGTTTTTATGGACTGTGAGAATATCTTAGCTTTTGAACAACATTGTATCAATAAGTGTGTGCATTTGATATCTTTGTTATTGTAACTGTGAAAAAATTTTTCAAATCTGTATTGGCCACTGCCCAAAAGAATTTGTAAATTTTTTTTTATGGGGAGCATGGGGGCTACGTAAGTAGGCTGTTTATGTTCTTATATTGGTAACACCACGTAGTGTTCTGTATGAAAATCTCTGGCTGTGCTGTGTGCAGTCTGTGGCTGGTTTGCATTGTTGTTTGCTATTGTACTGTTGGGCAGTTGGCTGTTACCAGCGCGTAGCGTTGCGCAGTTGGAGGTGAGCCGCCAGCAGTGGTGGATGTGGGGAGAGAGATGGTGGAATTTTGAGAGCGGACGATCTGGACGTGTGTCCATCAGAGAGAGTAAATTTGTAATATTGGATATCATGGACTGATATAGATATTATGACTTTTGAACATAAGGTAGATACACTGTTTTTTTCTCTATCAAAATATTTCGTTTTCTAACTATGCCTATCAGTAGTTAGTGCCATCAGTAGTTTGAATCTTTTATTTAGCCGCAGTAGTGGCGCTCGCTGTATTGCAATAGGTCGAGTAACGAAAATTTTTGTGAGGTATGTGATTTGTGAAACGTATAGGTTAATTCAGTCAGGGCCATTCTCTTGTAGGGATTATTGAATGTCAGATTGCGTTGCGCTAAAAGTACTGTGTGTCAGTTTAAGCACAGTCATGAATAATTTTTCCAAGGGGACGTTTCAAAGTATTTTAAACACATAGAACTCGATAAGATATCGAAGGTGAAGAGAAGGTGTACCCTAATACTGTCAATCATTTGCATATAATCATTTGCATTCTTAACCGAAAGAATGGAAATTAATAAATACATTTGCTTGCATTATTTATAGTTCCACAGGTGCCTCATCTGAAGCTTCTCTCGATAACTGAAAGGGAAGAAGTTTGTGCCGCAGAACGTTCCAGATATGCTGTACTTCGAGATAAATACGATATAATGTAGCTTTTCTAAGTAAATATTTTATCAGCACTGACGTCTTCAAATGTTGATAGCACAGCAGTGAAAACATGTAAATTCATGTCAACAGCGAATGAACTTTATTGGCGGCTACACGATATAGCACATTCATCCTCCATGCTGGGATGTTTTATTATTTACGAGATGTCGTACAGAGGACGAAGCCTCAATGTCGACAATTTCAAAAGCGCCCACGATGTGCGATGTGGGCGGAGGAGGAACAAACTGTCGACGCAGTTTACATGTATCCGCTAATGGGAAAGCCATATCAGGGACAGTCGCTTCTGAAATGGTGGAAATCAAGAGCAACTACTTAGCCTAGGCTGTCGCTTGGGGGCGAGAATTTCAGTTTATACCTGCCCATTTCTAGTGCCTCTAGAGACAGAGCATTCAGCAGCACTGGGCTTGTCATTATCGATAAACATAATGAAACATCTACTGAAAATGTGAGTGACATGCAGTACCATTGTGAGTTTCAGATATGTTTCCGTAATATCCTATTTTCGTTGCCATAAATCTCTAACGTCCTAATTGCTAGTCCCAGAAAGAAATTCGCCCAGAAGGTCGTTATAGCATTACGAGAAGAGCAATATTTTTTTTATTTTTACCGAAGCAAGACAGTTTTCAATAAACTTCGTCTGACTTTGGTGCATGCAGCTTGTGTTCCTTCATTAATTTAGCTTGTAGTCTTGACATATTTGCATCAAATAGATAATGTAAAGGCTCTGTCATACAAATATGATGCTATGTACTTGTTTGTACAGGCACCTAAGAGCAGGGGTTCGTAAGCGTTTTGACGAGTGGACCAATCTGATGTCTGTGAACGACTACCTTTTATAAAAAAAAATTATGTGAATAAACCACGCTTAGTGCAACACGCAAGCAGTTAAATTCCAAGAAAATGGTTTAACAGCTTTTGTACGGTTTACAATGGTTTACTTTTCCGTTGCATCAGATTAAAATAGCTGTCGAACCCTTTTGTATAATGGGTAGGTCTAGGAGGCATTATAAAAGTATCTTACACTTTTTTGTTCACCTACAAGATTTACTTAGGAAATTAAAGGGATTTAACTGGCTCAACCCTTTCTTGGAATTCGATGAGAAAGATCCGCTTACTTTCCATAGCACATAACTTTGAAATCAGGAACCACATAATTTAAAAACAATCTCAAATTACTTTAAAGAATTTTTTTATATAAGTGTAAGAAGGCAAAACGTTTTCGCCCAAATATGTGGACGAGATAGGTAATACATTTGTTACCACTTTATTTTAAAGCATTGGGGACTTCGCCCTTAAGCGTAACCAGAAACTCAACGGTAACTTAAATTCACTGGAAATTTCGAGGAGGTACTCGTCTTAATTTATACTTCATGTAGATTTCATAATTATTCTCTCTTCCAAGACACTACTAATCCAGTTGTTATTACTAGCTAGATCAGAGAAACAGTCTTTGAAGCTTTTCGAAGCCATTCGAATGTTGTTTAATTATGTTCTTCTCATTTTCGTCTGAAATTTGCTGAGTTTCTATTAGCAAATCGAGAAAGGTATCGAAGCACTCAGTCTTACTGGAATTTAAACCTCCCCAATTGCGAGGTTATTGATGAACGACTCATAATACAAAGGGTTATGGTTGAGCCTTGAAATAATAATTTAAAGTGTTGATTTTTAAGAAACCGTATGCCAAATAAACCCGTCTGAAGTCTGACTTTGCGTTGGTGAAGGTGTAACTGGCGAGGAAAATACAAACTTCATACAATACAAGATCAGTATTGGCACGAGATAACCACCTAACTTCCGTGTGGGCTAGTAAAAACTTTTAAGTATGTGTCATTTCCTCATACAGTATTATAGAAACCAGATAATTAATAGAACGAGGTTTGGTAAAGTTAATTTTTTTCACTGCATTGTAAAGTACAGATTATTTTTACATGCTCGTAACAATACAATGATTTATAAATTACAGACAACGGAGCTGATTTAAGAAATCATCTTGTTCCTGATAACACTGGAGCTGAAATAGTCTGCCGGTACATACACTGCGAAGTAAGAAACTGCTAGCAAATGGCCACAGAGATTTCGTCTTCAATCATCGTCGGGCTGGCGACTTCCCGAACAGGCGAGCCACACGGGGCCCGTGTGGACTCGGGCCATGGCGGATAACCGTGCGGGCCGGCAGACCTCGGTAATGTCGCATCAGCTGACAGGGCAGCCCTAGTGGAGGCTCACCCGACAGTTGTGGCTACGATCCAGCGTGGGCCACGCAGCGACGGTGCACGCCTCCGACTACTGTCCGCAACAGACATTCGGCACGTCTAACCACAAGAAGTAAGAGTATGTTAATGTTGCAAACAGCGATTATAAGCGTCATCAAAATTGTTTGTAAATTAGTGTTGTAGAACCACGAAAGAACGGAATCCGGGCTACATTGATGTAGATTAACCTTAGATGACAGGAGATAGCTCCAACCGAATCATGGCGACGGTTCCCCAAGAAGCTGAGGCCAGGTCAATTTTTTCGTCAAACTACCGAGATATAGATAGGTAACAATATTAAATAACGAGAGTTGCTTTTTTTTCTCTTCAGGGATTTTCGACGGCTAACACTGTAATTTTTTTTTTTCAGATAGTCACTTTGTCAACAAGTTATGCGTATCCATATTTGTTTGTTCTGATTATGTTTCCTTAAAATGAACAAACGTCACAAATTCCTTACTTTAAATTTTTCTTTTTAGCTTAACGTCATATTAGTTGTGCGGTAGCACATGTTCATGTTTTATTTCAGAGGCAGAAGGAGTGTCACACAACGTAAGCTAAAACTCTTGGGATGAAATGTATATTCGGTAGTGTGAGGAAGTGAAGGAATAATGAGCCTTGCATGTTGGCGTGTCATTAACTAAGCTACTGCAAGAAAAAGCGATTAGGTGACGTGATCGCGAGAAAATTGTAGGGAATAGTTACCTCGAATTCCTTCCTGTATTGCGTGTTGTTTATAAGCACGCTATCATAATTCTTCACATTCACACAAATGACAATGATAATAGTTCGTATATTTTCTTTACTTATGTAAAGAATTTTCTAAAGTTACTTCTTCACATACTACAAATGTTCACTGTGTGAGAGCCGGTCACACAGAGTAACATTGACTGAGGACTACAGAAATTACAACAATTTTAAAAGTTACAAAATCTAATTAGTTTTGAAATTTTACAACAATTACTCTAAATACATTGTTCATTACTACTTATAATAAGTGGCTAGGAATTTCTTTGTCTGCGGTTGGCATGATGTTAATTTCTTTTCTTTTCTTTTCTTTTTTTTTTTTTTTTTTGTCGACGTGACAACATAAGCGTGTCCGTCAGTGACTCATTAGGAGATAAACGTTGAAAGACTAGTAAGCATATTATGGCTATGGTGTAAGGTACGCATGATTTGTGTGTGTCTGCGTGTGAGCTCATGCTGCTCAGTTCATTTCTATAGTTTCGTGCCGAGCTGGCGCTTGTGGATTCTGAAACCAGTGAAGTTCCTTGAACAAACATTTCAGTATAATCACTATCAGGTAACCAACTACTGGTACACCTATTATTACAGCTAACAGTGTTAAAACGTAAATATAATTGTAAGATCTCCGGACATGTTTTGTACGAATGGGTTTCATAGTATCAGGATACATCAGTTTTGTGCTACCATTCACTCCAACGCGTGTGGATGAAAATAGCGTTGGCCTTTGTAGGTGCAGCAGCAAGAAGAAATCTTCTTTGTCTTGGGTTGAAAATTCCATTCTGTCGTTGTGTCTTACGAAACTCACTGTAGCCGTGCTACATCCGACGTCGATGCCGTGAGGGGGTACAATCCTGAGAAACAAACAAGCACCCATAGTGAAAATCAGTATATATACATATTTATAATTGCTTTGCTCTGATGAGCCAAAACATTATGGTCCTGATCTCCGCGAGCCTGCATGCCACTTGGTGCCGTTTCGTGCACGTTACACCGAAAGGAAAGTGCACAACATAGAAGAGGCGAATGGCGACGACGACAGGGGCCGGAAATGAGGATATCTATTGACATGAGCGACTTTGATAAAGATGAAATCGCTATGGCCCGAAGCCTGGGAGCGAGCATCTCGGAAATGGCGAAGCTGGTCAGCTGTTCACGTGGTCCTGACGTGAACTACTATGGAAAGAGGCAGGAGGACGGTGAAACCGCGGCTATGCGACAAGGTGTTGGACGTTCACGCCATGTAACATATTATTTCTGGACAGAGAATGTCGAAGGCTTGCCTGCTTTATAAGGCAGACATAGGGACACACTATAAAGATGGTGCAGGCAAAACAATTTCGGAGAACACCGTTCAGCACAAATTGTTGAAAATGGGGCTCCGCAGCAAATGATCCATAGGCGTTCCCACATTGACTCGACGTCGGTTACGATTGAAACGGACAAAGGACTATCGGTATACGACTATGCATCAGTGAAACCGTGTCGGCTTTTCGTATGAACAACGTTTTTCGTTACACCAGGCCGATGGTCGCGACCGGGTTCGCCGTCATCCAAGGGAGCTGATTCTCGCGAAATGCACCTTGCCCCAGACGCAGGCCCCTGAGGCCTACATTTGCTACACAGAATCGATATTGTACTGGGATCCATCAACACGCTATTAATCAGGTACCATAATGTTTTGTCCCGTCAGTGTATTTATTATGACACGAGCTCTTCTTGTAAGACCTGTTCTGAGCATCGGATAGAAAGCACTAAAGCCAATTACTAAGGTTCAAATGGCTCTGAGCACTATGGGACTTAACATCTAAGGTCATCTGTCCCCAAGAACTTATAACTGCTTAAAGCTAACTAACCTAAGGACATCACACACATCCATGCCCGAGGCAGGATTCGAACCTGTGACCGTAGTAGTTGCGTGGTTCCGGACCGAAGCGCCCAGAACCGCTCAGTCATAGAGGACGGCTTGATCATGGTGCTTACGTAACTCGCCAGTGCTAGGTCGTGAACGTGGACTAGCCGACAGCCTCCATGACTACTATGAAGTGTGAATGATTAAAAGCAGCCCTGTGCTCACAAAATATCGTAATGTCGCCAGGATTCGGCGCTCCAGCACCACCGGTATAGTTAGAATTTGGACCAGGTGGGGGTATGCTTGAAGCTTGATAAGTGCTGGAAAAGGTGACCCATTTTGTCATGTCTAGAGTCCTACCTGTGACTTCGAACACTCGAACTAATGGTTTGCTGAAGATGTCTGTAGCTGAGTGCCGCTGTGGGTCTAACGCCTCTAGTGCAGGTAATTCTCAAGCATTTCATCTTGACCATCGGCTGTAATTGTGCCTCACTTCCCTTCGGGAGTCCTCTCCCAATGTGAATTGCTCCCGACTTTGCCATGTTCATACTACTTCCCGTAGCCATACCACACAAATTAATCCAATTGAAAACGGCTCTTGCCGCGGTAGGGACGTAAACAGATGTCCGAGCCGCAGCAACGCAGAAGGTAGACTGATTACTGTATTCGCCAAAATGAACAATAAAAACTGGAAGGAAAACATGTACGAATTCTTGAACCACATGTGTATTAAAATGAGCAAAATTCATGAACCTTAACGCTATTTACTAGGGCGTTTGTGGACTTCAGGCCCATGGCATACACACTGACCGACCAAGGGCAACCGAAATAATTCCCACAATCTGACACCTAGAACCTGCACAAAACAATTCCTGCACGTTTGAATGCCTTCATTCAACATTCCGCCGGTTACACAGGTTATTAATGTACCAGTATTTCATATTGACAATGGTTTATCACGTGCTTACATAAACCTGTGATCTTGCAATGTTAATCTCTTAAAACTGTCACCTAGACAAATGTAATCCAGAAATTTCATTACCCTACATCAATAATTTTTGGTGCTGCGATTTTTTCTTGAGGGTATACCACCTACAACTGACCACCACGTTCTCTTTAGCTCACTTGACGCCCAAATAGCACTGTAGTTTGATCTTTGCACCCGATCTGGCGCAAGGCATAGAGTACCATCGAGTTAGCTGCTAAAATTTTGATTCTACGTCTGATTTGTTTGTGTTCTTGTTGTATAAGAAAAGAAAACTCATGTGGCTCATTTTATAAACACTACTGGTCTAACTTACAATTTAAGAGATAGTTTGCAAACATGAAATGTGGGAAGACGAAGGAAAGGTAAAGAATGAGTGGTAAGTAGTGATGGCTAACCGTACAGGGCATTGTTCAAAATTGGGAAATTTGGACTGGACTGGTACTCGAACCTGGATTTATCAGCTTTTATAGGTGGATGCCTTAACCGCTCGACCGTCCGGACACGGACCCTGACCACCTTCAATTTCCAGCATCTCGCTTCTTGCAACGTAGCTTCCCTCGTCCATTAACCTCTTTACTCGTCAATTCTAGCTCCCGTAGAAGTTTTTATAATGTTTGTGCATTCTCGCTGCAACAGATGGGGAGGAGCCGTTATCATCTTTTTCAGAAATTTATATATCTGATTCGTATGTGTTCTGTGGGTCATGTCCGACAAGACAGACTCCCACTCAAACATTTACATCTAAGATACAGTTTGCATCACCTGTGATTCTTTCTTCCTGCTTACTTGGTGCTGGAGGACCCTCATATTAAGTGCCACATTGTTATTTTCACGAAAAACACCGCCATTCACAATCTCGAAGGCAGGTTCTAGGGAAAAGAACTACAGTCATCAGGTGAAAAGCTAGCTGTACTGCTACAGGTCTCAGCAGCGGTAATGTCTTTGCACAGTGTTCACCTCAGAGGAAAGTTCTACGTCTGACTGTGAACAGAAATTCATTTCTTGCACCAAAAGTTAATTAGCACATTAAAGAAGGAAAATTGTGCAATTTGTACCACAATATGTTAATAATTTTTCTATACCTAACACATGTGGCTCACTTTATCGACATGACTGGAGTAAATGACAAGTTAAGGTACACTGACCCCTAAAAGACGACGTTGGACTCTTAAGTTATCACAGTAACATTTCTGTGTCTGAAACATACCAAACCGCACCATCAATCAATCTCCAAGATGGAACTGTGTATCACTTAAATTGCATATTTTTCTCATACACCAGTCTAGCGACGAAAAAACGCCGAGCGAGGTGGCCCAGTGGTTAGCAGACTGGACTCGCATTCGGGAGGACGACGGTTCAAACCCACTTCCGCCCATCCTGATTTAGGTTTTCCGTGATTTTCCTAAAGTGCTTCAGGCAAATGCTGGGATGGTTCTTTTAAAAGGGTTCGATTGATTTCCTTCCCTAATCCGATAGGACCAATGAGCCCGCTGTTTGGTCTCCCCACCCCAAAAAATTAACCAATCAACTACGAAAATCGTAATGCTTCCCCTCTCCAGGCACTGTTTGGAAGGCAGAGGATAATACTTCATGTTGTACAGTAGAAAAAATTAACTGACATTACTGACTGACTAATATAGCTCTTTGTTACATCCGGCCTTAAGCCCGTGTGAAATTGTGTTACTCGTGGTACACAGATAGGAAGGCTTCGACACTTACCAGCTGGAACTATATTTAACTGGGATTTTTCACAAAATGGAGTCATGGGCTTACATAAAAGCTAAATAAGTATTATTGATGCAAAAAAAAACTACCAAGGAAACTGTCCTTTCGTCCAAAGAATGACGTCCTATGTCAAAGTTGGTACCTCAGGACGGAACCACAAGTAGTCAGATGCAGCCGCGAATGAGAGACATCAGCAAATTACACGCCTTCAAGAGGTTCGGTACGCCGCAGCTGCTGGTAATGTACATACGTGAGAGTGCACCGCCGCTCGTCCCACTCTGCGACAGCAGAGTTTGATAGCAGCATCATCATAGCACAGATCAAGCAGCAGTCTAGTATTGTCAGTTAGAACTGTGTACCAAAGTTTATATTTACATAAATGTGAGATTTGACTGTCGTTCAGTATTATTCAAATTAACGAACAGTACCATACGTATATATTGCCAGTCATGTGGACACTGATTGCATTAAGAATGAAGTATTCGATATTAAAGAGTTCTACTGTAGTGAACTAACATATTTTATGTGTGTAGTAGTAACTGCTCGACCTCCTTCAGATGTAAAACTATATTACTGACATCTAGCTTGCAATGACATACATCAGAAACAGTAATACTTTTATGAACATTGAATATAACACATTTGGAGTAGCCACTTAAATGTCGATGAGCTCCAGTGGAAAGGTGAAGATATTTAACAAATATATTCAGATCACAAGACCGGGAGTGGATAGTGTTATTGGTAACCATGTTATAGATTCTATGAAGTGCCTAAATATACTTCTGCAAGAAAATTTACATCTTTATCGGCTAAAAAACATAGCTTAGCCTGACTGGAAGCTACGAATTGTAACTGTAGACTGTCTAAGTGTATTAAAAACAAAAAACAATATGAATGATGTGCTTCTCTGTACTCGTTGCGAGTCCCTTCTATGTGGTGTTAACTATTGGATAGCCTACAGAACAGCTGCTGTGTTACGTTTAACAGTGTTCTGAAACATGCCTACCGGGGAAATAAATTGCATGAAAATTGACTGTACATGGTAAAAGTGGGGTAGGAAACCTGGAGAAGTATATATCTCTCAATCTGTCAAACAGAGATTCGCCATATTAGGATGTATTCCCATGAATAAGGTTATTCCGCAGGTCTTAAAGTAAACAAGCTATGTGTGGAGCAGACTTCAACCATTTCTTATTACCGAAATTACTCCATGAAGTGCAGTTCATGTGCTATGTGTACGCAAAGATAATGGGAAATGGAAGAAGTCGAACTCAAAAATAGGCAAACTGAAGTATTCAGCAAGAACACTTGTCACGAAGGAAGAGTATAAACTGCTATAGGTAAATTAACGAGTCGGTTCAGACGTGCAGATAGTGCTTTCCAATTACCTTGAACGCAATATTTGGAAAAATATATATCATTGGGGAATACAAGATATCATAATTTACCCTTAACACTATGGAACGTCTCCACAGTTTGGAGCACGCACAGGAAACGATGACTACAAGGTATATTAAAGGTTATACAAAAATATTCGGAAAAATGTGGGTATGACTACGGAATACAAGGTATTTCCAGTTCCTGAAAAAGCTATAGAAATTGGACAAGTGTTGGAGTATTGCAGATACTTATGGATTCAATTATGTGTACGACAGTAGAGTATATTCGGAAAACTGTTTATATACCTCCAGTCCCACACGACCCGCTTAAAAAATATGGTTTCATTGTATCTAAACGGGACTCTCTTGACATTGTGCATGTAGCACTATAAAACCGATCTTCAGATTTTGAAAGCTATGGAAAAACTACGCTTAATGAACAGTTGTTTCCTAACTGGTAAACCTAATGCTCTGTATGTAAATTCTACCAGAATATGAAGAACAGTCCTCGATGCTTATGAGTTTGCGTAATGAAAAAGTGATGTTTTTGTACGATGACAGATCTTGTTCTGTAACTGGTCGACAGGAGCAAACCGAGCAGCAGTCTTACTGACCTCAATGTTTACGAAGCTGACATGTTGTATTTGGATACCGTAGTGGTTGAAATTGCATATTACCAAAATAAGAAATTTATGCGATACACAGCATAAAAGATCTCTGCAAAACTTGTCATTTTGCTTTATCGTCCAGAATGTCGGGAAATGTTACACAGCAGGTAAACATATTATAGACGTTTCTTGGAGTTCGTTCTTGGTAGATACTAGTAACTGATTACATAAGGAAAGGAGATATAATCTGCAAAATGTTTGGAGGGACCTGGCACCACAGTTGGAATCAGTTTAAGTAAAAGCCTTTCTATCTGTGCACCACTAGTAATACAACATCAAACATGTCTGAGATCCTAAGTAATAAATACCTACATTAGTTGATCAGTGACCTCAATTATATTTTTTCAGTTTAGAACAATAATGGATTATCTTCTTCCCTCCTAAAATGTTGGTTGGTAAACTGAAGCATTGCTGTTTACGTAGTTATAATTGCGTACTACGAAGATACGCAGCTAGAGTGAAGCACCGAGTAAACGATCTCTACAGCCTTGGTCATTATGAGTAACGGAGGGCCTGTGTGTGTGTGTGTGTGAGAGAGAGAGAGAGAGACGAAAAATGTATTCCAGAATTCGAATCAAGAACAGCTGCCAAGAGGAGTAATTTAGAAGTAGGTACCATAGGAATTGTGAAACGACTTAATAAAAGCAAGTCTTCTGGTCCAAATTGTATTCCAATTAGGTTCCTTTCAGAGCATGCTGATACAGTAGCTCCATACTTAACATCAGATACAACCCCTCGCTCGAAGAAAGATCCGTACCCAAAGACTGGATAGTTGCACAACCCACACCAACATTCAATAAAGGGAATAGGTGTAATCCACTAAATAGAGATCCATATCAATAACCTCGATGTCCAGTAGGATCTTCGAACATGTTTTGTGTTCGAATATTATGAGTTACTTAGAAGAGAACGTCATATTGGTACATACTCAACACGGATTTAGAAAACATCGTTCTTGTGATACACAACTAACTATATTCTCACACACGAAGTGTTGAGTGTTTTCGACATGGGATTTTAAATTGATTACGTATTTCTAGATTTCCAGAAGGCTGTTGACGCCTTATCTTACAAGCGGCTTGAATTCAAATTGCGATCTTATGTAGTATAGTCTCACTTATGCGACTGGATTCGAGATTTCCTGCCAGAGAGGTCACAGCTCGTAGTAAACGACGGAAAGTCATCGAGTAAAACAGAAGAGATTTCTGTCGTTTCCCAAGGTAGTATTATAGGGCCTCTGCTGTTCCTTATTTTTGTAAACGCTTTAGGAGACAATCTTAGCTGCCTTCCTAGGTTGTTTGCAGGTGATGATGTCGTTTATCGTCCAGTAAAGGCATCAGGAGATCAAAATCAATTGCAAAACGATTTAGATAAGATATCTGTACAGTGAGAAAATTATCAGTTGACCCTAAATAATGAACAGTGTGAGGTAATCCACACGAGCGCTAAAACATGTACCTCGACTATACGATAAACGTACGATAACTCAGCGAACTCTAAAGGCCATAAATTAAACTAATACTTAGGAATTACAGTTACGAAGAACTTAAACGAAAAGAACACACAGAAAATGTTGTGGGAAAGGTGAACCAAACACTGTGTCTTATTGGCATAACACTTAGAAGATTCAACACATCTACTAAAGGGACTTCGTACACTACATCTGCCCGTCCTCTTTTGGAGTAGCACTGTGTGGTGTGGGATCTCTACCATGTAAGATTAACGGAGTACATCGAGAAACTTCGAAGAAGGGCAGCACGTTTTGTATTATCGAGAAATAGGGAAGAGAGTGTCACGATTTGAGGTGAAAAGTCGTTTATCGTTGCGGCGGAATCATCTCTCTATATTTCCGTCACCAGTTTTCCCCTCCGAATAAGAAAATACTTTGGGGCAATGACCTACATATGGAATCGCTTTCATCATAACAAAGTAAGACTAATCAGAGCTCGCACGGAAACACACAGGTGCTCTTTTCTTCCGCGCGCTTTTAGGGAGTGGAATAATAGAGAATTATCGTAAAAGTGATTCGATGAACCTCCTGCCCGGCTTAGAGGTGTGATTTAAGAGTAGCCATGTAGATGTAGATGTACGAGGTCGGCCCAGGAAGTCATGCACCGCATTGTTCTCTTCAACAATTCTTTATTGAACACAGTGAGAATTACACACACGAAAGAAAAGTGTTTTGTCTTATTCTTCTACGTAATTTCCACCCCGTTCTACGGCCTTCCTCCAGCGCGAAACAAGGGCATGGAGGCCTTGTCAGTACCAATCCTTGTACTGGTGGTGGAGCTAGTGCTTCACTGTGTGAATCACCTCCTCATCGTCATCAAAAAGTCTTCCACGAATGTCGGTTGGCCCTGAATGTAGGCAGCCGGGTACTGAGTGGTGTAATCTCACAGGTACATATACTGTAGGCCAGAAACTCCATAATATACCATACCGCGCCCTAAAATAACTCTCCTAGTCGCTTTTTTGAGCTCCTTCTTGAGCCACACTTATTTTCTTCGAAATAGACCATGTGTGTATATGTGTGAGAATTTAGATCAAAGAATGAGGTGTGCGTACGTAATCTGTGCAGTTGTGGAAACAGTTGTGCCTAGGTGGATAAGTGGCTAGCTCACCTGTCTAATAAACGGAAAATCCAGGTTCGATTCCCGTCCTTGAAACAAATTCTTAGTCTCCGGTTTGGTCTCTACATATAAAATCGTATCTATTTTAGGCCAGTAAAGTCTCCGAAATTGTGTCATTCCACGGGAAATAATGGGGGATATTATCAGGCTAAAAGAACAAAATAAATGGGCACTAAAAGAGCCAAGCCGGCCGAAGTGGCCGTGCGGTTAAAGGCGCTGCAGTCTGGAACCGCAAGACCGCTACGGTCGCAGGTTCGAATCCTGCCTCGGGCATGGATGTTTGTGATGTCCTTAGGTTAGTTAGGTTTAACTAGTTCTAAGTTCTAGGGGACTAATGACCTCAGCAGTTGAGTCCCATAGTGCTCAGAGCCATTTGAACCATTTTAAAAGAGCCAACAACAATTTATAACAGCTCACTGAATGATCTGAGTACCTTAAGTTTGAGCTACCCTCCCCAGGAATTAATAACATGACTTTCACCGGAACTGGCAATGGGAGACTACCAAATTGCAGATTTCACAATATGTCGGAGCCCTAGTCTGGAAACAGTGTGTGTCCGATTAATACAAGGGATAGATATTGACTCTGACTACTTGACCATTATGTTTCAGAAATATAGTTCAGAGCCGTATCTATTAACTTAATTTAAGACATAATGACTACTTCTCTATTCAAAACAAAGTTGCCGAAACAAAAACAAATGGAAACCTACGGTGAATGACATCGAAACTACATGAAAATTGGTGGTACAGGCTGCAGATGAAAATACATAAATCAAAAGACTAAAGAAACACTCATGGTGGACCGACAACTGGGAACAGTGATTGAGAGAGAGTTTTAACTGCTTTAAAATATTCCCATACACTGAACGTAGTAAAAGATTGGGGCACGTATCGAATCCATTGACCATTATCAGTGGAGTAAATACGCAATTAAAAGTTGAAATATGTAAATATGTGGGTGAAGGCATGAAAATACGAGTAAATGTGAAATATGAGTTCTGTTAATTTTACAAGAATTTTCAGAACAGTTCAGCAGAATATAAGCCCTCTTTGCATTGTTTCCCTAGGACTGGCTTTATTCTATCCATATAAAATTATCAAAACTTTAAAATCGTAGCCGAAAACTTAAATCAATCAAAACCTCAAAATTTATCATCTCGTCTCCTTGATTGCGACGACAATCAACTGAATATCTAATGGTTGAAAACCAATAACAAGACTGCTTGAGAAAAATCCATATTCGCAGGAGCAGATGCTAGACTGAGATTCATAACATGAATCTAATGTAAATGTAGGTCATCGACGAAAGATGTGGCTTGTTAGGCGCGTGTTCAACAGCTTCTTGAGTATTGTTCAGACATTTGGGACCCTTATCATATAGGACTGATGGAATAGATAGAGAAGATCCATCGCTGAGCGGCGCGCTTCCTAAATGCATCGTTTAATCGGCGTGAAAGCGTTACAGAGATGCTTAACAAACACCAGTGGCAGCCCATAGGAGCGAGGCGTTCTTCTTCACGGAAAGGTTTGCTATTCAAATTTCGAGAGAGCACTTTCCCAGAGGAGTCAGACAACATACGACTTTACCAAGATGAAAAAGTTCGTGAAATTAGAGCTAATACACAGGCTTACCGACAATCATTCCTTTATCGCGCCATACAAGAAAGGAACAGAAAAAGGGGGATCAATTAGTGGTACCAGAAGTACCCTGCACTACCCACCGCCAGATGGCATGCAGAGAAGTCATGTAAATGAAAATTAGGGAATCTGCCGCCCGAAGGAGAAACAGATGTGTCGCACAAGACCATAGCAAAGATGAGAGAGAAGTTAAACCACTCGAAGACTGAAAAATGGTATTTATCCATCATCTACATAAGAAAGGAAATGGTAAAGGCGTGAACCATTATCATCATGGTATCTGGTTACCCCTAGTAACGTAGAAGATCCTACCATTTCTAGTTTTATAATTGATAGTATAAGTCGACCATAAGCTGAAAAAAACCAAATGGTTTCAAAAAGCACAGTTAACTCAAAACGGATACTAAATCTGAAAACGTTTGTGAGCGAATATGAACCGGAAAAATGCTCAATTTGTGTCTGTGTTAGTACAGCTTAAAAAGGTATACCACTCCATTAAAGGCGGTTTTCTACTGAACTTACTGTCACATGTGCGAGCTAATGAAAAAAATTTGTGAAGGTTGCCAAGGAAATCTTGAATAAAATCAGGTTCAAAATAAATTTCAAAAACGTTTCTTCTAGCCTCTTAAAATGGAAAAGGTTCTTACTCAGGGCAGCCGCCAATCCTTTTCAAATGCAAAGTAATATACTAAGATTGCAAGGAGCCGAAACGTCAGGCCAGTTTAGGATGTAAACTGTGTAAAGCACAACATTACTTACAAGCTGTAGGTGTTGCTCCCTTCTTCTGGAAAAGCAGCGACATCATTGTCTGTACTGCGATTACTCTCCTCTTCTATAGAACCATTTACATCATTGTCTGTGCTGCGTTTGAATAAAGGAAGCTGATGTGTTCTCTGAATCACTGAAATGAGACAAATTAATTAGTTGGCCAATGGAGCAGAAAGAACAGGGGATAGGTATATTTCTTCAGCTCTTCTGTGTAGAACATCCTATGTTGCTTATAAGTAAAAAGATAATACTGTTCACCGGTCCGGATACTGATAATACATTGCTGCATAGTAGCTACGTCCATAACTCGTGGCAGAGGCATTGCGAAGATTGGAAGAGAGAATCCAGTGGCAGTATCGGGCTACGAGGAAGCACAATTGGTTGCACAATGCCCATGAAAGGCGGATATATACACTGAAGCGCCAAAGAACCTTGGTACAGGCATGCGTATTCAAATACAGAGACACGTGAACAGGCTGAACATATAAAAAAAAATGGCTCTGAGCACTATGGGACTCAACTGCTGTGGTCATAAGTCCCCTAGAACTTAGAACTACTTAAACCTAACTAACCTAAGGACAGCACACAACACCCAGCCATCACGAGGCAGAGAAAATCCCTGACCCCGCCGGGAATCGAACCCGGGAACCCGGGCGTGGGAAGCGAGAACGCTACCGCACGACCACGAGATGCGGGCCTGAACATATAAGACAGCAAGTGTATGGCGCAGTTGTTAGATTGGTTACTGCTGCTACAATGGCGGGTTGTCAAGATTGAAGTCAGTTTGAACGTGGTATTACACTCGGCGAACGAGCCATGCGACACAGCATCTCCGAGATAGCGATGAAGTGGGGATTTTCCCGTACGATCGTTTAACGAGTATACCGTGAATATCAGGAATCAGTTAAACCATCAAATCTGCGGCTTCGTTGTGGCTGGAAAAAGATCCCGCAAGAACAGGATCAACGACGACTGAAGAGAATCGTTCAGCGTTACAGAAGTGCAACCATTCCGCAAAATGATGCAGATTTCAGTGCTGGGCCATCAGCAAGCGTCAGCGAGCGAACTATTCATCATCGATATGGGCTTTCGGAGCCGAAAGCCCACTCTAGAACCTTTCATGACTGCCCGAGACACAGCTTTACGCCTTGACTGGGCCCATAAACACGTTGGACTGTTGATGACTGGAAACATGTTTCCTGGTCGGACGAGTCTCGTTTCAAATTGTATCGAGCGGATCGACGTGTACGGGTAATTAGACAACCTCATGAATCCATTAATCCTGCATGCCAGCAACGGACTGTTCAAGCCGGTGGAAGCTCCATAATGGTATGGGACGTATACAGTTGGAGTTATATGGGACCTCTGATACGTCTAGATACAGCTCTGACAGGTAACATGCACGTAAGCAAATTGTCTAACCACCAGCACCCATTAATGTCTATTTGTCATTCCGACGGACTTAAACAACTCCAGCAGGACAATGTGACACCCCACACGTCTAGAAGCGCTACAGAGTGGCTCCAGGAACACCCTTCTGAGTTTAAACACCTCCGCTGGCCACCAAACTCCCGAGACATGAACATTCTTGAACATATCTGGGATGCGTTGCAACGAGCTGTTCAGAAGAGATCTCAACCCCCTAGTATTCTTACGGATTTATGAACAGCCCCGAAGGATTCATGGTGTCACTTCCCTCCAGCACTACTTCAGACATTAGTCGAGTCCATGCCACGTCTGTTGCAGCACCTCTGCGTACTGGCGTGGGCCCTACAAGACATTAGGAAGGTGTACCAGTTTCTTTGGTTCTTCAGTGTAGTTTGTAGTTTCAAGTGCGATCCCAGCACGAAGTCGAAATTTTCTCGCTCAGTAAACAAATCTGAAGTACTTGTGAGTGCTTTTTTCATTCTCCAGTAGAAAAAGAAATCTTATTCACGACCTGTTCAGAAGAGCTTTTTTAACTACAATTATCGTTACTGGAAATAATCTTGTACATCTGTTAAAGGATGAATAATACATGTCAGTGGAATTAGCAAGAAATATGTCACTACTGTAAGTGCCTTTCGGTTCGGGAACATAAAGTGTAAAGAATTTGACTAATTCACTGATTTCATTATTTATCCATCAGTTTAAAAATAATAGAATCGTTACACTAGCCGTAAAACGTATTCTTAGTTCACGTACCCATAAGTTATGTAAGATGATAGAATATCAGTTATCTACTAATTACACTGGGTGAAATATCTAAAATATGTACCATTTTCATTTCGTGATAGGATCAAGATATCGAAACCAGATTTTCGGATAATGATATTAGGCAGAGAGTTAGACAATTTTGTTGTGTGAGTAACACTGTTAACTCTTGTATCAGCCAAGATATTGAAGGAAGCATGACTTTTTAAAGTTGTCTATGTACCTCTTGACGACTTAAGAAAGCTCTTCAAAAGACGTGTACAGCTGAGTAATGCTTGTTTATACTGACGTTAAAATTTTGGATAAAATATTCGAGAAAGGTCGTAAAATTGAAAGGTAAGAGAAATAATTTCGCTGATTCTGCTGGACCGCTACTTGAACACAGATTTCCCGCTTATAGTATGTGGTCGCCTTAATGTTAGGCTATCCGCACACGCCACTCAGACCGACCCAAACTTCGATGTGTGACACTGTCTACAACTGTACAGAACAGTCACCTGTGCGTATTGGGATGTAGGCAGTGTGATTTATTCAGGATGGTCCACCTGAAGTTTCGCATGAGATTATCTCGAAAACTATACATCACGTAAAAATAGTGGATAAGACAAGTTAGTAAGCTCAAAGGGGGACATCAAATGATACTGCACGTGAACCCCAGCCCCTACCCCTTGCGTGGGGCGGGGGCAAATTTTAAATCTTAAATGGAAACCCCCATTTTTATTGCAGATTCGGATTCTCCATAAAAAAATCAATCAAGTTTTGTCTCAAACATTTTTTTAAACCATTGACAGATGGCGCTGAAATCGAGAAAAATTAAAATTGGCGAAGAACTCCGATTTATTTAGAATGATCCGAGAAGGACGCATCAAATCGATACAAAATGTGCACCATTTCTTTCATTACGCCAAATTAATCCATTTTTTTTTTTTACAAAATGTATCCTACCCTCCAGTTTCTGATGGAGAGAGGCTGAATGGTATTAAAATCTCGTTAGGTAACCCTTCACAATTGCATTACTCACCCGACTGTGGCACTACCGTGGCTGAACTGCGAACTATGGCTCAGTATAAAGGTCGGTGCAATGCGATCATACGTCACTTCACTTTCAGGTTGTGAACCGTAACCATCAACTTACGATAGTACGTAATTCTGAAGCGAAACATGGCTCACTATCCTCCCACATAGAGTATTGATATGATGTTGATTTTAGGTGAATGCCATAACAATCACACTGCAGCTGCGGAATAGTATGCGGATCGTTTCCCAAACAGACGACATCCAAGCGAAAACATTATTCGAAACTGCACTCAACGAGCTAGAAATGGATACATGCACCATCCACCTCGTCATCGCGAATACAATGAAAATGACGCTCGTACCCTTGCCGTTCTCGCCTGTGTTCAACTGGATCGAGAAATTAGTAGTCGTGCGATTCAGAGACACACTGGAATACCGTAATCAACTGTTTTGAGAATTTTGAAGGAACGCAAATAATCATGCGTATCATATCACACTGACACAGGCATTAACGCAGAAAGATATGCTAATACGAGTGCTTTTCTGTCAATGGGCCTTGGAAATGATAAGAGACGACAATGATTATTGTAGATACGTTATGTTCACCGATGAAGCCACATTAAAAAACAATGGCAAATTAAATCGTCATGATTGTCATAATTGGTCCCCTGTCAATCTACACTGGCACAGAACCGTTGACAATCAACACAAATGGTCGTTAATGGTCTGGTGTGCAATTTTAAACGGTTACTTCATAAGACCGTATTTTTTTGACCGAAATGTAACTGGGGAATCTTATTTACAGCTTCTCTGCGATGATTTGTTGGAGCTAATTGAGGATATTGATTTAAATTTAGCATTTGAGAAATCTTTCTCGCAGGAGGGTCATACAAACATACGGCTGTTTGAGTCACGTACAGATTCCCGTAGTGATAGACATCCCTGTGGTTGTGAAGCAGCTGAATAGGTTAAAAATAAATAAATCGCGAGGTCCTGATAGGATTCCAATTCGGTTTTAAAGAAAGTATTCTACTGCATTGGATCCTTACTTAGCTTGCATTCATTGCGAATCTCTTGCCTAACGTAAAGTCCCGAGCGACTGGAAAAAAGCGCAGGTGACGCCTGTGTATAAGAGGGGTAGAAGGATGGATCCTCAAAATTACAGACCAACATCTTTAACATCGGTTTGTTGCCGGATTCTCGAACACATTCTCAGTTCGAATATAATGAATTTCCTTCAGACAGAGAAGTTGCTGTCCATGCATCAGCACGGCTTTAGAAAGCATCGCTCCTGCGAAACGCAACTCGCCCTTTTTTCACATGATAGCTTGCGAATCATGGATGAAGGGTATCAGACGAATGCCATATTCCTTGACTTCCGGAAAGCGTTTGACTCGGTGCCGCACTGCAGACTCCTAACTAAGGTACGAGCATATGGGATTGGTTCCCAAGTATATGAGCGGCTCGAAGACTTCTTAAGTAATAGAACCCAGTACGTTGTCCTCGATGGTGAGTGTCATCGGAGGTGAGGTATCATCTGGAGTGCCCCAGGGAAGTGTGGTAGGTCCGCTGTTGTTTTCTAACTACATAAATGATCTTTTGGATAGGGTGGATAGCAATGTGCGGCTGTTTGCTGATGATGCTTTGGTGTACGGGAAGGTGTCGTCGTTGAGTGACTGTAGAAGGTTAAAAGATGACTTGGACAGGATTTGTGATTGGTGTAAAGAATGGCAGCTAATTCTAAATACAGATCAATGTAAATTAATGCAGATGAATACGAAAAACAATCTTGTAATGTTTGAATACTCCATTAGTAGTGTAGCGCTTGACACAGTCACGTCGATTAAATATTTGGGGGTAACACTGCAGAGCGATATGAAGTGGGACAAGCATGTAATGGCAGTTGTGGTAGAATTTTGGGAAGATGTGGCTCATCTGTAAAGGAGACCGCTTATAAAACACTAATACGACCTATTCTTGAGTACTGCTCGAGCGTTTGGGATCCCTATCAGGTCGGATTGAGGGAGGACATAGAAGCAATTCAGAGTCGGGCTGCTAGATTTGTTACTGGTAGGTTTGATCTTCACGCGAGTGTTACGTAAATGCTTCAGGAACTCGGGTGGGAGTCTCTTGAGGAAAGGAGGCGTTCTTTCCGTGAATCGCTACTGAGGAAATTTGGAGAACCAGCATTTGAGGCTGATTGCAGTACAGTTTTACTGCCGCCAACTTACATTTCGCGGAATGACCACAAAGATAAGATAAGAGACAGTAGGGCTCGTAGAGAGGCGTACAGGCAGTCATTTTTCCCTCTTTCTGTTTGGGAGTGGAACAGGGAGAGAAGGTGCTAGTTGTCGTACGAGGTACCCTCCGCCACGCACCGTATGGTGAATTGCGGAGTGTGTATGTAGATGTAGATGTAGATGTAGATGTAGAAACTAGGCAATTGTGGTACCAACAGGACGGAGCTGCTCCCAATTATGCTAAAAATGTGCGGAACGTTTTAAATTTACGGTACCCTGGTCGGTGGATAGGACGTGGCAGAAAAATTCAGTCGCCTCCACGTTCACCAGACATAACACCTCCTGACTTTCTCTTATGGGGTTATTTAAAAAATATTGTTTATGAAAGACAGTCCACAACCAAAAACCATATGGAACAACGCATTCGAAGAGCGTGTGCAGCCATACCATGAGATGTGCTGCTCAAAACAGTGGACAACTTTCGCAGACGATTGACTTTATGCATTGAAGCAAATGGGGATAATTTAGAACAATTTCTTCGAGGCTAATTTAATTAGTTAGGCACCCCAAATTGTGAGAAGCAAAGGGACTCACACTAATGAAGCATCCCAACATGTGCGAGGCAAAGGGACTCACACTAATGAAGCACCCCATGGGAACATCATTCTACTACGTACCTGTCGGTGTTCCTGGGAAACGCTAAACGTCGGATACAGTATATTTTGTACAAAAATAGCTTAATTTGGCGTAACGAAAGTATTGGTGCACTTTATCGATTTGATGCGTCTTTCTGGGATAATTCTAAATAAATCAGAGTTCTTCTCCAATTTTACTTTATTCTCGATTTCAGCGCCATATGTCAATGGTTAAATGTTTCAGACAAAACTTGATTACTTTTTTATGGAGAATCCGAATCTCCAATAAAAAATGGGTGTTTCCATTTAAGATTTGAAAGTTTCCCCCCACCTCACCCAAGGGGGCGGTGACTGGACGTCTCGTGTGGTATCATTTGATGTTCCCCTTTGAGCTTACGAACTTGTCTTACCCACTACTTTTACCCGATGTATAGTTTTCGAGAAAATCTCATCCAAAACTTCAGATTGACCATTCTGTAGAAGTATGGGTCGGTCCTTGATGAGTGCGCGGATACCCTAATAGTTAAGGTGACCGTTCGCGATAAGCGGGACATGAGGGTTCGAGTCCTGATACAACAGATTTTCATACGTCAGCAGTTGGTAGTGCAACTATACATAACAGAGTCGAAGCCATGTTGTTTGCATTCAGCGAATTTGTTTCAAAATTATTTAGAATGGCTGTCTATCGTCAACAGTGCGTGACCCTCCAGAAATGCAAGTAATTGTTATTCACTTACACATGGGTATGTACATTTGACAGCACAAAGATTGGACCCCCCTCAGATTTCTAAGATCGGCCAGTTTCATGATCTGGGAACACGGTAGAACGTGGGAATGTTTGGAGAAAGTGCTGTATTCTGATCGAGTTTTACAATGCTGTATTTGCTGCTGGTTTAGTGGTAACTATTTCGCAATGTCGGTTGAGAGTAGTGAGTTCGAGTGGAATCAATCCTTTGTGCATTAACCTCATTTTGGCTGTCTTGTAGAAGTATCAGTCTGCTGGAACCTCAAAGATAATTCCTTTCACTCTCTAACTCAACAGCAATAGCAAAACCTTCCGCCAAAGAGCTCGTGGTTGCCTCAAGACGAGAACTTGAGTTTCTTCGACCTTTATGGCCACGGGTATCAAGCATCCCACGACCGACTGCTTGTCGTCAGTCTGCCGCGGAATACGTGAACGCATCGAAGTACACCTTCAATACGTTTCTGCTCTTGGCTTGGTAAGTGTAATTTTTTTTCTTATTGTGGTTTGATTGTCCTCACGAAATAACGTTGATAAAAAGTGCAATTACACAACATGCTTAGGTCACTGCGAGTGTATTTATCAATTCTCATTTTCTAATTTGAAGTTCTAGCATATTTCTCGCAGTTACGAGTTGGGTTTTGCGTACTTAGTCTTATGAACATTCTTAAACGTTATAAAATAGAGTGGCAAATGGAAAGGTCCAACGTTTGCCACAGATCGTTTGCTTTAAGTTTCAGAGAGGTGTCAAGGCAGCAGAGACAACTTGAAACATTACTTCTAGCAGTCGAAATGTGATTAAAAAAAAGGAGTGGAAGGATTCGAACTCGTAACGTTGCTTATACATCGCGCAACGTTTACCGATTTTATCGGTTTTATGACCTTTACAACATCTGTTGATCGAAATATTAAGTTTCTGCATTATCTATATTTTCATTCTTAAAAGGAAAATCATGAGTATTTTGTTCTATAAAAATAAAGACCAGATATACACGAGGGTTGGAACATTAATAGTGGCAACTATTTATCTGCAGCTCGTACAAAATAGACACGTGTATCAAAGTTTTACTGACCATCAAAGTAGTCACCAGCATTGTGTATAACCCGTTACAAGCGATTTGGAAGTCGTAGGATACTCTTAGCAGTGCCACTTGTGTTGACAGTTGGAGCGGTGCGGTCTATTGCCCGACGAATTTTTAGCAGTTATGAAGCGAATGCCGTGAAGTATTTCCTTCAGTTTAGAAATCGAGTTGATCTTACGATGGCTTAAGTCAGGGATGTGCAGTAAGTGGTATAGCACTTATCAGCCCCATCAGTCAAACAAATCAGAAAAGCTTGCACTGTACGTGCTTGAGCATTGTCCTGCAAATGATGGTCAGGTCCTACAGAGGGTGTCATCACTTCTGTCTCTAAGCTGGTCGTAGGTTGTGCTCCAAAAATATGTGAGCGTACTGGCGCTGGCCGCAGCTATTTTATTAATTAGTTAAACTGTAAGGCTATGTGATTTTTCCCACATTGTATTTACTGCGTACATGAAAAGCTCGTGTGTTGTAATTGACATCGACAGGGTTAAGTGCTCCATTTTCTGGGGTGTGCGGTAGCATATCAAACTTGACTTGGAACATATGGCCGCTGGTGACGAAGCGGCCTAGCGCATTAGTTATTCTTTGGGCTATTCCTCGAAGTAGGGGCAGGATTTTCACCACATAATTGATATTTGAGATCATATATAGATTTGTGCTTTTCGGATCTTGTCTAGTTTCACTACACTATGTTGTTTTATACTAGCCCTCATGGTTCTAAGGAGCTTCCTATACTTCGCGGCCATGGTTTGTTGAATACTGTATCGTAAATCAGCTCTTAAACATTTAATATTCTTGATTATGGCTTATTGTCCTTTTTGTTGTGGATTAATTCTCGGTTCTATGTTCGTGATGATAAATTCCTTTCCTAAAGCTTGGCGCCCGACAGACGTTCGCAATTCTTTACAATCTACTTTCGCACTGGAGTTAACTTATATTTGTTATCAAGGAACCAGTGTCGCCCGCATACGCTTTGCACACAGTCTTATGTTTGTCAGTAAGTAATCGTCATAGTTTCGCGACGGTAGCAAATGGTTCAAATGGGTCTGAGCATTATGGGACTCAACGTCTGAGGTCATCAGTCCCCTAGAAATTAGAACAACTTAAACCTAACTAACCTAAGGACATCACACACAACCATGCCCGAGGCAGGATTCGAACCTGCGACCGTAGCAGTCTCGCGGTTCCAGACTGTAGCGCCTAGAACCGCACGGCCACTCCGGCCGGCGACGGTAGCAAGTAACCATTCAATAGCTTTCTTCTCTGTCTCTTTCTGTGACCATCTCGAGCATTAATTCTTTATAATACACTCCTGGAAATGGAAAAAAGAACACATTGACACCGGTGTGTCAGACCCACCATACTTGCTCCGGACACTGCGAGAGGGCTGTACAAGCAATGATCACACGCACGGCACAGCGGACACACCAGGAACCGCGGTGTTGGCCGTCGAATGGCGCTAGCTGCGTAGCATTTGTGCACCGCCGCCGTCAGTGTCAGCCAGTTTGCCGTGGCATACGGAGCTCCATCCCAGTCTTTAACACTGGTAGCATGCTGCGACAGCGTGGACGTGAACCGTATGTGCAGTTGACGGACTTTGAGCGAGGGCGTATAGTGGGCATGCGGGAGGCCGGGTGGACGTACCGCCGAATTGCTCAACACGTGGGGCGTGAGGTCTCCACAGTACATCGATGTTGTCGCCAGTGGTCGGCGGAAGGTGCACGTGCCCGTCGACCTGGGACCGGACCGCAGCGACGCACGGATGCACGCCAAGACCGTAGGATCCTACGCAGTGCCGTAGGGGACCGCACCGCCACTTCCCAGCAAATTAGGGACACTGTTGCTCCTGGGGTATCGGCGAGGACCATTCGCAACCGTCTCCATGAAGCTGGGCTACGGTCCCGCACACCGTTAGGCCGTCTTCCGCTCACGCCCCAACATCGTGCAGCCCGCCTCCAGTGGTGTCGCGACAGGCGTGAATGGAGGGACGAATGGAGACGTGTCGTCTTCAGCGATGAGAGTCGCTTCTGCCTTGGTGCCAATGATGGTCGTATGCGTGTTTGGCGCCGTGCAGGGGAGCGCCACAATCAGGACTGCATACGACCGAGGCACACAGGGCCAACACCCGGCATCATGGTGTGGGGAGCGATCTCCTACACTGGCCGTAAACCACTGGTGATCGTCGAGGGAACACTGAATAGTGCACGGTACATCCAAACCGTCATCGAACCCATCGTTCTACCATTCCTAGACCGGCAAGGGAACTTGCTGTTCCAACAGGACAATGCACGTCCGCATGTATCCCTTGCCACCCAACGTGCTCTAGAAGGTGTAAGTCAACTACCCTGGCCAGCAAGATCTCTGGATCTGTCCCCCATTGAGCATGTTTGGGACTGGATGAAGCGTCGTCTCACGCGGTCTGCACGTCCAGCACGAACGCTGGTCCAACTGAGGCGCCAGGTGGAAATGGCATGGCAAGCAGTTCCACAGGACTACATCCAGCATCTCTACGATCGTCTCCATGGGAGAATAGCAGCCTGCATTGCTGCGAAAGGTGGATATACACTGTACTAGTGCCGACATTGTGCATGCTCTGTTGCCTGTGTCTATGTGCCTGTGGTTCTGTCAATGTGATCATGTGATGTATCTGACCCCAGGAATGTGTCAATAAAGTTTCCCCTTCCTGGGACAATGAATTCACGGTGTTCTTATTTCAATTTCCAGGAGTGTAGTTTAAAATTGCGTTTTGATGTAATTTTTTTGGTGATAGTTTTGCCATTACAGGGATTAATTTCCGTTATTATTTTCCTGTTTGTTCTCTTGGTTTGACGAATGACGTAATAGATGGAGATTATTTCATGTTATGGTTTGTATTCTACCTCTAATCTTACAAACCTCAATCGGCCTTCGTTTTTAAGCAAATATTTTTTTTTAAATTTTCAATTTCTTCTCATAGATGTCAATCACTGGTGTGTGGAGTTTGTAAAAGTCCCGGAGACAGCTGAAATAGAAACCAGTTGTCTGTTTACAGCAGTGCCTTCCTTCTCTTGAGTTGTTGAGCAATGTTCTCCTGGATTTCGGCACATTTCGCGACTGGACCATGTACATATGTAGCTGTGTAACTGCTCGAGCTCCCGCATCCTACAGTGTTGTCACGTATTGCTGATGGTCGGAAGTAGAGCTCTGAGGGGCAGCCAGTTTTTGTGCTCTCAAGTATACACAAATTTCAAAGTATTTCCTCAGCCCCCTTTAATACGCTACATGTTAGCATGCAGTTCGATTTATAACAATCGTAGTTGACCCTCTACCTGTGTCACATGAAGTACGGCAAAAATGAAATACGTTTTATCTTAGTAGCGTAGCCCCATACTCTTGCTGGATATATGAGTAACGACATAGCCTACCATGAGAGCCCCACTTGGCAAAATTTGAACAACAATATCCGACTCCAGCTGTCATGCCTTTCAACTTTACCATATTTATTTTATAGACCCCTACGTATGAGAAAATTTCTAACTCCATGATTAACGAACATTTTGTCTTTATACTCTCTTCATAGCTTTAGAATGACGTTGAAAAATATATCGTTGCTTTAGAGAAACATAATTCCTTCTATATTTTGGTCGATACAAGAGCTAGTAATGCTATACAGGGTGCAAATTTTAAGTTGACAAAACAGAACCACTCGAAAAAAACGCTTCACACGAAAAAATGCGTAGAATCCAAAGTTGATTATTTTTGAGGGGATATCTGCTGGTGGTAAAATTAGCCCGCCAACCCAGCCCCCTGGGGGTGGGGAGAGAGGCAACTCTAAAACTTCAAATGAGAACCCCAGTTTTTATTGCTGAATCAGATTCTACATAAAAAACTACGTACATTTTGTCTTAAACATTTGTTCGGATTCTTTGTAATTGGCACTGTAATGCAAGAAAGTCCATGTTCTCATTTTTGAGTGGAAAATGGTTAAGGATAAATAAAAAGTACTTATTTACTTCGTAGGGTGTTTGATTAGTTAGTTAGCTAGTCAGATGATTTGTTTGGTAATTAAAAGCTGTGTAACCTCATGACCACGAAACAGACAAAACTTATCCGAATCTGCGGGAGAAATTAATATTTGGATCAACATTTGTAAAACTCTAATTCCTCTATCTCAAATCCCCCCCTATGGGGATAGAGGGAGACTTTTAGTTTTAGCGGATCAAAATTTACGAAGTAAATAAGTATTTTTTATTCATTCGCAACCATTTTCCACGCAAAAACGAGAACATGGATTTTCTTGAATTACTGTCACAACTAGAAAGAATCAAAACAAATGTTTAAGACAAAATGTACGTAGCATTTTATGTAGAATCTGATTCTGCAGTAGAAAATGGGGGTTCTCATTCGAAATTTTAAAGGTGCCTCCAACTCCACCCCCAGGGGGCTGGAGTGGTGGGCTAATTTTACTACCAGCAGATGTCCCCTTCGAAATTAATCAACTTTGGATTCTACACATTTTTTTCTGGTGAAGCTTATTTTTTGAGTTATTCTGGTTTGTCAACTTAAACTTTACACTCCGTATATTGAAAAACCTCACGTGGCCTTCTAATTACCATCATTTGCAGAAAACCTCGTCCCGATGTCTTGAAACTTTCATGAAATACAAGGGGTGATCTACCCTGTATACTGATATACACTTTTATCTAGTTGTATATAGGAACTGGCGCTATTTATCACGTCCTGGAAGTTTCATACTGGTCACAACCATTTTTGTCCAGCATGGAACATTTTAGACAGACTCCAGACTGAGCGCCACAAATGAAAAGAAAAGAAGATTAGGGTTGAACATCAGGTGGACCCACGATTGTTAGAGTACAGTGACTGGTTTCGGGATCTAATGAAGGAATGTGCACTAGAGATCGCCATAAACTGTTTCCGTCATATTTCACAGTTTTTGCTGATGTGTTTCGCATAGTATTTGCAAATTTTTGCTTTCTAAACATTTAAGTGCTGTGTAATACATTAAAGCTATTCAGAATAGGTTTTTAATACCAGCAAAGTTGCTACATATTTTTAGAATTATTTATATATCATGTGGACAGTTAAGCCATACTTCGACAGGCGTGGGCATTCTTGTGCCTTGAAACCGAAGACGATATTTTACCATGGAAGATGTGATACTTACATAGGAACTGAGTTTCTTTAACTTCTTAACAATTTTACCTGTGAAACTTCCTGGCAGATTAAAACAGTGTGCCGGACCGAGACTCGAACTCTGGAATTTTACCCGTCTTGAAAATTGGAATTTGTGTCAGTTTCCGATAGCTTATGCTTCAAAATGGATTTAACTTGTAACTAGGTTTTGATAATATTTCTCATTAAATTAATTTCACTTACTGATTTTTAGTGTGTAGTGGAGCAGCAATGCAACAGATAGACTGTTAAATACAACGCTGACAAGATTATCTCGATGACAACGCTTTTAAATTTCAGTCCAACGTTTGTGCCTAGGAATATTACTGTGTCGTACGTTGGAACAAGTACGCACAGTTGGAAAGACTTAAATTTTCCGGAGCAATTTTTCTAATCTTAGAAGAAGATTGCAGCAAATAAAAAATCAATCCCAACCTTTAAAAATGGAGTAAGAAAATATATTAAACTTCTGTTATAGAGCTGGCTAGAGTCTGAAATCCTATGTGGAGGACGATTAGAAGCGTAAATCATACTACTTTATCCACAAGCGTTTTAGCATTAGCAGCAGAAAATAAACAAGTTCTCAGACTCTCACCGAAAGACTATGTTGTGCCGCTGCAGTTGCAAAAGCGAAATCTTCAAAATATATAATGGCAGTAGTATTACAGTTATTTGAAGGTTTAATCAAAGATACTTAACAGCGCTTTTGGAAAAGCAGCTAATTTTGAAAAGAGAGCCACATTTTGGTCATAGTAGGAGTAGTTATTACGCGTGGACTTGTGTCTCCTTTACGCACAGTCGACCAACACTTTCCTCTTCAAACGAATCAAAACGCTAGGAATATATAGAGCTTTTTAGTACCAAGTCCTAATGAGCTAGAACGTTCTAACAGTTGTTAAACACCATTAATTGAGTATTCTCGTACCGCAGTGCTTCATCGATTCAATTGTACAGTGGATTATTTCTTGTGACAAGCTGTTTAGGTAACCTTAATCATAAAGAGTGCTAAAAACTCATTTAACACCATCATTTAGCGTACATTAGTTTTTCTACATTAAAAATAATATTTGATTTAGGGTTTAACTTCTCATAGACCGTGAAATAATCAGAGACGAATCATCGCCTCAGGTAGTGAACAACTGGAAATACAGCGGATAAAGCAATCATCGCAAAACAGCTTCAAATGATTTAGGTAAATAGCCTGAATTTTAACCATGGAGTACTGCGCCGCCTCAAATACAGCTGATTACTTAGTTACGGTACGCGAAAACGTAACGCCTGCCATGGCACTAGAAATTGTCGCTGCTGCTGACAACAATGCTAGATATCAAAGGAAAGAACTCACTATTGAAGACGTAACTCACCAATGAGATGGAAAAGGAAGATGCACGTCCACATTGTAAAGAGTATGCGGTCGGCGCAGAGATGAACAGAAGCGTGCTGCTGGTCCGCCCGCCGAAAGTCGACTGACTGAGCGCCTGACACTGCGTGATTCCTCCCGTGTAGCGGCGCTGGCCGCTGTCAGCGCCGATTCTGGCGTACTGAACGCATTCCAAACAAATCTCACACCTTTAACAAAAGCACGTACGCTCCAGACATTGTAAAATTAAATGGTTTTTAAATTATGATTGTTAATTTTTTTCGTTTTAGTCTTGGTTTAAATGACATATCCTAAAATCAGAGACGTAACAAAGATGGCGTCATACTGGGTACGGGCCCTCCCCACCCTTCTTCCTCCCTCCTCTCTCCTCCCACTGTTATCTTCTCCTCTCCTGGTCTACTTTCGGCACTTAGCTTTCACGTTATTGTGATACAAAATTAAGATTCCTTGTTACAAAGGAAAAAAAAAAAGAGACCAGTAATGGAATTACTTAAAGGAGACATATGGTAGACCCCGCACTGAAAAGTTATCTTTCTGTATGCAGTTATTCTTCCGCCATGGAAAGGAAAAATATGTCGGGGTGAGGGAATGAACAAAATCTAATTACGTGGTGTCGCCTTTCATATGGGAAGGAGAGAAAAGCAGTAGCCATTTTCACCATAGAATGAGGAAGGATCCAGTTACATCGACTGAAAGTTATTCTTATGAAGAAAACATAAGAATGTGTTCTAGTGTTAAATTACGAATATAAATTTTAACCTACAAATTTAGCGTTACATCCACAAATCTTTTCGTGGGAACTTTTTTCCGCCAATCATCAATTATGTCATTGTAATGAATTGTGTTTAGAATTTCAGTTTCACTTTTCAATGTCGATAATCCGTTAAGTTTTCTTTTCAAAACCACAGTTTAGAGCTAACATTGAATTCTTTTTTGAAACAGTTAACTAGAGATTAAATAACGTGGTTTACAGGTGAGATGTGATCGCAATCACAATGTTCGATTATAATGATGGCCAGTGGTAATAAGAGCAATGTCAGCTTGTACACGAACCGTTGGCCGGCAAGTGTGGCGGAGCGGTTCTAGGCGCTTTAGTCTGGAACCGCGCGACCGCTACGGTCGCAGATTCTAATCCTGCCTCGGGCATGGATGTGTGTAATGTCTTTAGTTAGTTAGGTTTAAGTAGTTCTAAGTTCTAGGGCACTGATGACCTCACATTTTAAGTCCCATAGTGCTCAGAGCCATTTGAACCATTTTTTGAACGAACCGTTGCTAAATGCAGGTGTATATAAGTTTCTATTATGCTGTAGATGTGGCAAAAAAGTAGGACTTAACAGATTACTGAGAAACAGCAGTTACTGTAATAACTTGTAATCTGTAACCAGCAGTTATTTTTAAAAATGCCAGTAGTGCGTAGCGGCATCCCTCTACCGAAGTGCGGACTACGCTTTCGCATCATGTGAGATCTGACCACGGATAGATGAACAAAGCAGAAGTGTTATCTATTCTGTAACTCATGGAAATAACTGTCATACTGCGTGCCATCTCTTTATGGAAGTATTTTCTTCGATCTAGTGCTATGTAATTACATAGAGGGACCATAAACAATTCGTACTAATATGGAAATAATCGTTAGTACGTAAGTATATCTGTAAATTATTTTTCTGTAGCAGTTACTTTTCGCTGACAGTTCATTTTCTATGAGACTTACTGACTACCACATCAGGTAACATGGAAGCTGTTAACAGTGTTCCGGACACCAGTAGGTCGTAGCAGACGATGATATTTCCAGAGAATACAGATACTGGAGTGAAACAAGTGTTTTCATACTTCTACGGAAATAAACGCTGGCCGTCATGGGGTTCCACATAGTTTAAAAATAACTGAATTGTTATCGTCCTTAAAGCGATTCATGTATAGCGCCACACATATAATAGTCGTCTACGGGTGTACAGTAGCTGTTAGCCTGGTATCGCGTGTCAGAAACAGTTTGCACGAGTATCAAACCAACAAAACAGTTAATTATCTCAACGTAAGTTTGTTAGATATAGCTATAGGACCACAATACATCAAAAAATTAAAAAACTTTGATTTACAAAAATGTTTCAAAATGGCCTGTGGTGTCTCACAGCTGGGCTGGTGCGACGAAGCACTAGTAGTTGCCTACCTAAAATGAATTGCTCTGAATTTCCACTCGTATGGAATACAGTAGAGAAAAATGTTTCTAAGTCCGAGTTAATGTGTACGCGCGCTGAGGGAAACGTAACACATCGCTTTAACTGTACCACTGTCAAGGGAATTCGTGCTAAAAATAGCTGACTGTTATAAATGACTATCAAAAACAAGACTTACAAGAAATAACCGTAATCGCGATAACTGATACTCGGAAAATAAGCTGTTTGGTCCACCTCTGTTATGCTAACACTTTATCGTGGCAGTTTTAGGTGGGAAATATTTTCATCTATGGTTCCTTAGAGGACAGTCATCAACTACCACGTTTACGATACTGCCAACGTCAACAAACCAATTTACTGTAGCCATTAGGGAATGCTTTTAGTATTCCGCTTTGCTTTGTGTTGTGTGTTATTCATTGTTTTCTTTTGTATTTTGCAATGAGTGAAGAGATTAATCCTGTTACATGACGAAATTCGTGTACTACTTTTTCGGCTCCGGAAAGGATCTGCGACCTCAATACCCATTACGTGATTTCTGCTTTCACAGGAGCACAAAACGGGACTTAAGCTACCAGGTGTGTGATAGGGAGGCACAGATTATTTTCCAGCTCTGATTATGTCCCCTCGGGCGATCTAAGTTCTCGTTTGTATACGCTGCAACAGACTGCCACGATACAGCGTCCGCACTATACCAGAGGTGTTAACAACCTCTCACCACCGGAACTCAATAATGAATCAAACACTGCGCCAGTGGCAGTGGTGTTAGCTACTTTCCATGTTTTGAAATTACTTGTATCTGTTTGAGACAAGTTCTACCAAAAGTACAAAGCCCAATAGAGGTCTCTTAGCGTCCAGTTTCCTCTCGAAACTTTGGGTCCGGCCTTACGTGGACTACGTGTAAATTTGACCTGGGCGGAAACGTGAAACCGATCAGTATCGTCGGTGGTACGTACTCGCTCATTTTCGTCTCCTCCATTTTAGATAATAAGGTATACAGTATCAGAGTCTGCCACTCTCCCAATTTTATGACCCCTAACATCTGCGACAGCTTTGGTAATCATCAAGGACTATCTTATTCACAAATGGTTCAAATGGCTCTGAGCACTATGGGACTTAACATGTGAGGTCTCAGTCACATAGAACATAGAACATAGAACTACTTAAATCTAACTAATCTAAGGATCACAGACATCCATGCCCGAGGCAGGATTCGAACCTGCTACCGTAGCGGTCGTGCGGTTCCAGACTGAAGCGCCTAGAACTGCTCGGTCACACTGGCCGGCGACTATTATATTCAGCCATATAGTAAATAGTTAAGCTTTTCTGAATGCAAAGAATCTGCTTCTAGACTTACATGATAATATTCCATAGTGTTTCAGAAGTTCAGTGGCTGTAATAAGGAACATACCGGAATGTAAACAGACCCGATGTCGTTTACAGGACACTGATATACCTAACATGATGGTTGGCGGGGACCTAAATTTCAGTTAGAATTTTAAGACGGTTTTGCGTCTGTTTACGGCACTTTTTGATAACATTTTAGCTAATACACTCCTGGAAATGGAAAAAAGAACACATTGACACCGGTGTGTCAGACCCACCATACTTGCTCCGGACACTGCGAGAGGGCTGTACAAGCAATGATCACACGCACGGCACAGCGGACACGCCAGGAACCGCGGTGTTGGCCGTCGAATGGCGCTAGCTGCGCAGCATTTGTGCACCGCCGCCGTCAGTGTCAGCCAGTTTGCCGTGGCATACGGAGCTCCATCGCAGTCTTTAACACTGGTAGCATGCCGCGACAGCGTGGACGTGAACCGTATGTGCAGTTGACGGACTTTGAGCGACGGCGTATAGTGGGCATGCGGGAGGCCGGGTGGACGTACCGCCGAATTGCTCAACACGTGGGGCATGAGGTCTCCACAGTACATCGATGTTGTCGCCAGTGGTCGGCGGAAGGTGCACGTGCCCGTCGACCTGGGACCGGACCGCAGCGACGCACGGATGCACGCCAAGACCGTAGGATCCTACACAGTGCCGTAGGGGACCGCACCGCCACTTCCCAGCAAATTAGGAACACTGTTGCTCCTGGGGTATCGGCGAGGACCATTCGCAACCGTCTCCATGAAGTTGGGCTACGGTCCCGCACACCGTTAGGCCGTCTTCCGCTCACGCCCCAACATCGTGCAGCCCGCCTCCAGTGGTGTCGTGACAGGCGTGAATGGAGGGACGAATGGAGACGTGTCGTCTTCAACGATGAGAGTCGTTTCTGCCTTGGTGCCAATGATGGTCGTATGCGTGCTTGGCGCCGTGCAGGTGAGCGATACAATCAGGACTGCATACGACCGAGGCACACAGGGCCAACACCCGGCATCATGGTGTGGGGAGCGATCTCCTACACTGGCCGTACACCACTGGTGATCGTCGAGGGGACACTGAATAGTGCACGATACATCCAAACCGTCATCGAACCCATCGTTCTACCATTCCTAGACCGGCAAGGGAACTTGCTGTTCCAACAGGACAATGCACGTCCGCATGTATCCCGTGCCACCAAACGTGCTCTAGAAGGTGTAAGTCAACTACCCTGGCCAGCAAGATCTCCGGATCTGTCCCCCATTGAGCATGTTTGGGACTGGATGAAGCGTCGTCTCACGCGGTCTGCACGTCCAGCACAAACGCTGGTCCAACTGAGGCGCCAGGTGGAAATGGCATGGCAAGCCGTTCCACAGGACTACATCCAGCATCTCTACGATCGTCTCCATGGGAGAATAGCAGCCTGCATTGCTGCGAAAGGTGGATATACACTGTACTAGTGCCGACATTGTGCATGCTCGGTTGCCTGTGTCTATGTGCCTGTGGTTCTGTCAGTGTGATCATGTGATGTATCTGACCCCAGGAATGTGTCAATAAAGTTTCCCCTTCCTGGGACAATGAATTCACGGTGTTCTTATTTCAATTTCCAGGAGTGTATTTTTAAGTTAAATGATTAGGTTGATTTCATTGAAGATTTTATTCAGCTGCATTGTAGAATAATTAAGGCATGACTGATATTTTAAGTATTATTATTTCCTACTGTTAAAAATACAACATGTATGACTCATTTAATAAGCCCACATCATGAGTCCACATATTAAAAATAATTTTCACAACGTTTTTCTGGTTTCAGGTTTGTCTTCAGTACTGTGCCAAATTTATTTTCCCTACTATAAATGTGTTAAAAATACTCTGTGATGAGTAACAATTAAAGATCACTGACAAAATTTTAGCATATACGAAGTTCTCTAAATATAACATTTAGTGAAATTATAGAGATACACATCTGTTTCTTTCGGTTTTGTTAGCAACAGCCTTCTTAACAATACGACAAGTTATGCCTAAACTTCATCTAAATTATAAACCACAATTGTTAGGCCCAAACATTGTTTTATTCCAGATTCGTAAACAAGAAAAAATACCTACGTTTATAAAATTTTGATTTATGTTTTACTCAACTGTCAAAACTTGTGTTAGCCGGTATTTATAGTATGTTCATAGTTATTGCTGAACATTTGGTAAACGTAAAGTTTAATCACAGTAATTGAAATGGACCAAACCGGCAGCTTATTAACGATTAACCACAAAATCTTTATTGCATAACCGAACCCATGATGACACTACCAACTTAACGTTAACACTGCAAATATTACCTTTCTGCTTAATTGTAAGTCAGTATTCTACATGTAGTCGGTTCGCATATGTGGGCTTATGATATAATTAATAGTGATGAAATATTAGTCTTCTTACATACATACAGTAGAGATCAGTGACAAAATATCAGATGACGTCATCTTATTATCTCCTTACAGTGAAAAAAAAACCCTGTTTTCAGAGTGAAATAATTTAGAGGTAATTAAAGCTGCTGACCATACGTAGTACCATCACAGGTGCATAACACAATTTATTTTCATTGTCTTACTTATGCCCATCCTTTCTCTTTCTCTAGACATCAAAAACACAATGGAAATAGTAATTAAAAAACTGAATAACAGTAAGAGACTGTGTCTGCAAGAACATTCGTGCAATAATTTAGTCAGTGTGAAAGCAAGTATTCATAATACCAGGAGTTAAATGGCACATAGTTACTATAATTAATACGTTCAATATTAACAAATGCTAATTGGCAACCATATTGGCGGTACCCACCGCAAAATTTTGACCGTAAACATTATAAAGTATTGGCTTAGTATCAACACCGTAGAAAAATAAAATTCTCTACTTACCGTAAAGATGACACGTTCAGTTGCACACAGGCACAGTAACAAATTTCTTTAGTTCTCTTTTAATATGCAGACAAGCAAAATTAAAAGACACTTCAACAGACTTTTAATTGCGCCTGTCTGCAAATATGGTTCAAATGGCTCTGAGCACTATGGGACTTAACATCTTAGGTCATCAGTCCCCTAGAACTTAGAACTACTTAAACCTAACTAATCTAAGGACATCACACACATCCATGCCCGAGGCAGGATTCGAACCTGCCACCGTAGCAGTCCCGCGGTTCCGGACTGCAGCGCCTTGAACCGCACGGCCACCACGGCCGTCGCCTGTCTGCAACAACGTATTGTCTTTATGGTACGTAGCACTCTATCTTTTCCTATATTATTGATTTTCCTACTTGGAGTTTCCATTGTTTGCAATTGCTTAGTATGATGCACGTATAATACAGTCAGGGAATCTTTCATAGCTGTAGTTTGTGCAATAAGTCTCTGTAACACCATAAAATGAGAGAGACGAACAAACAAAGAAAATGTGATATTCTTGTTGCTAGAAAACTTTCCTCATTTTGTGAGCAACGAGACCATGTCTGCATTGATCTGTATTCAATATTACGGTAAGGCTACGTATATTTTCTCTTTCAAAATACCAAATGAAATCCTATCCTCTAATATGCGGTAGTACAGACGAGAATAGTGTGCTGTACTATACGAGTTTAAAAGTGTGCATGAATTATTGAATTATATTATCACCTTCATTTTTTCCTTTCTTCTATAAAGGCCTAAGGTCTTTAAACACATGTCAGAACTGAGAATTTTGGTAATCAACAAACCGGCTCCAAGTTTCCATCACGACTGGTCTTGTCGTTTACTTTATTTATCCTACAGAATGTCGTAAGCAAGTTCAGTAGAAGACAGTTGAGGTTTCAAAAGAATTGGGCTACCCAATACTAACTGTTACTCACTCGAAAGAGTACAACTGCGGAAGTGTCCCGATTGTTTCCCAGCTTTGTTGCACCAACCACAAGGGTAACACCAGAGCCTGCAAAAAGTTACTGAAGATGTTGCATATACGAGGCAGCTTCTCACATATATCTCATTCATCACTTGTCACAGGAAGAAGCGTTTATAGATAGTGCGATAATATTTGCTTTGGAGTACAGTCCTCTCCATGTATGAGTCAGAGTTTAAACCCGAAATTCTGTGTCTGGATTATCCGAATTGGACGTAATTCGGCAGATGTGATGTATAGATACAGGCAAACAAGTGATAATTTAATTAAAAAAACTGGGTGATTTTTTCAAAACAAAGGATTTCATACATTTAGCAACTCAGTAACGCAGTGGTCCACCTCCGCTCCTCATGCAGGCAGTTATCCAGCTTGGCCTTGATTGACAGTGTTGTTGGATGTTCTCCTGAGGGATACCGAACCAAATTCTGTCCAATTGGTGCGTTAGACCATCAAAATCGCTAGGTTGTTGAAGACCACGCCCATAATCCTCCAGACGTTGTCAAGGGAGGAGAAATCCGGCGATCTTGCTGGCCTAGGTAGGGTTTGAAAACCAAGACAGGCATTACACACTGTTGCAGTGTGCGGGCGGGCATTATCTTGCTGAAATGTAAGTCCAAGATGGCTTACCATGAAATGCAACAAAACGGGGCATAGGATATTACTGACGTACCGCTGTGCTGTAAGGGTGCCGCAGGTGACAACCGAAAGCGTCCCGCTATGAATGCCAGGACTGTCAGGTTGGTGAACGTCCGTTCTCTGAGGAGTCTCTAGACATGTCTTCGACCTGGATTCTCGTTGACTGGAGTAAAATTATCTTCAGTGATCAGTCCCGCTTCGAAATGAGACCTGATTACAGCAGTATAAGTCCCTGAATAGTTGTAGGATACCAGACCAAATTGTCACCCAATATACGGCCTGAAAACCTGGAGATATTATCTGGGATGCCGTTTCATTTCATAGCAGGTCCCCTTTGGTTGTCATCCGTAGCACCCTTAGAACACAGAGGTAACTCGACGATATTCTAGGCTCCGATTTGTAGCCCCTCATGCCAAGCAGTACTGGGCCTACATTCCAGCAAGATAATGCACATCAGCAACGGGCAAGATTTTCTACTGGCACCAAGCCGAATAGCCGCTTGCATAAGGGCCAGAGGTGGACCAACGCTTTATTCACTTCCTCAATTTGTGACGCTTTTTCTATTGACTAAATTGTTCAGTTTTTCTGAAATTATAATCATTTATCTGTCTTTTAATGTACATCGCATCCACCTACTTTCGTATCATTCGGATAATCCGTTCACGGTGGGTTGTTTCTTTTCTTCTTAGAGTGTGTAAGAGAAGATTAAGCAGCGTGTTTCTCATTCAAAAATTGAAACAGAATGTTGTTTATTTGTAAGAAGTTTATGTTGTGGTTCTCATAAGACAGAGAAACATCTACTACTAATGTCGGAAGTCGACAGTGGTAGATCTGTGACGTATCGAGACTGCAGTTTATCATCCTACGATATTACTAGTAAAGACTGCAATGCTAATATGGAATCAACGGCATGGAGCAGTCGACGGTACTAAGCGACTTATGGTTGAGAGGATAAACACATCGTTCTCTCGAATGTGCGGGATCGTACAGTCTTGGCATTCACATAGAGTAAGGAAATGGGCTTGTTTCCTGCAAGACAAATACCCCTACAGTCAGCAAGACGATGTCTGATCACCAGGAACAAACAACAAAGGGATCATTCTTGCAGTTTTTCCCGACGCTACGGCAGAGAGGTGCGACGACAGTGGTGCACATAACATCATGGTCAAAGGAGTAGCACTACGTTGTCATTTCAGAGAAATCCCAATTCTGCGTACAGCATCACTATAGACTGCCTGTGTCTGGAGGCTCGGAGGACATAGAACGTTGACAGATTGCACTCATCATCGTCTTAAGGTCCCAGTAACTGGTGTAATATTATGTAATGCCATTGGGTAAACAGTACGATCACCTATGGCTTGCATAATCAGTAGATTGGAAAGCCGCTGCTACATTGAAAAAATGGGTCAAATGACTCTAACTACTATGGGACTTAACATCAGAGGTCATCAGTCCCCTAGATTTAGAAATACTTACACCTAACTCACCTAAGGACACCACACACATCCATAGCCGAGGCAGGATTGGAACCGGCGCGCGGTTCCGGACTGAAGAGATTAGAACCGCTCGGCCACGTTGCTACATTCCTGACATGTTTTAGTAGGAGGTTGTGTGCAATATTCGAAGACTCCATGATGTTATATTTCTACAATATAACTTAAGACAGCATGTTGCCCATTCTGTCCTGACCTCATGCACTCCCATTGGGATCACCTCTGGTTTACCTAGCGGATTATTAGGATAGTAGCCGTTACGCTTGTGACAACTGAAGGCTTGTGGCTTTGACCTATCTCCGAGATCCCCATGACGTTGTCTTCCAGCAGGATAACGCCAGACCGAATTCTGTCTGTGATGGCCTAATGTACATCGATACAGAGCGTGTTCAATAGGCCAGCACGGTATCGAGATCCATCAAACACTGAAAACATATTGTCACAGGTTGACCAAAGAAGGTTTTCATTCGGAATAATGAGAGAATGCCACCTGCAACTGATCACATGAGTTAGTGCGCACACAAGGCAATGGAATCTTCCGGTTAAGTTAAGTATATCGTCACAAATCAAATGGTACTCACATTTCCTTTGATTAGCATTCTGAGGAATGGAAAGCAATAGCCTTCGTACAACTTATGCCCACTTTGAACGCATTCAACTCTTATGCGACAAGGTGAAAAGATTCATTGAGGTTCAAGACATTTGACTTAGAAACATTCAGGACTGTGTGCAGATACTGAAACAACGTTGATTTACACGTAAGAATAGGTCCTTCATCAACCTGGTTCTTGAGTGATACTAATAACCTGTTCAGTCTACTTACAGGTACCACCAGAGAGATGGGAAAAGCTGTTCACCCTCTCATTTTTGCTGGTGCGTCACCTAACGTAAACTGATTTTCTCTGAATGAAAGCAAAAGGTGAACAAATAACGAAAATGTACTTTTTCTCATATCTGTGTACACATTTCATAGAAATTCTAAGTAGCATAAATTTATCTTAGGTTAGTAAGTACAGAACCACTCGTGCATAAAACCTGTAACTTTCCTATAAATAAACTGACAGAAAAAAGCGGAATACCAAAAAACAATTAACGAGAAGTAATGAAATTTCGGGAATATAGATTTCTACGTAACATATGTATTAATGATTAACATTGCAACATCACATGTTAATGTAAGCTCGAGATAAGAAATTGTGAATGTGAGATGCTGGTATCTTAATCACCGGTATAACCGTCAGAATATTGCATGAACCGTGCAGACGCTAATGCATTGTGTTGCGCAGGTGCCGAATGTCTGTTTGTGGGATTGTGTTCCTCGTCTGTTGCACTTGTTCGGTTAATATAGGGACAGTTAACACTGTTTGTGGATGACGCTGGAGTTGTCGTCGGATGATATTCCACATGTGCTCGACTGAAAACAGATCTGGTGCTCGAGCAGATCAAGACAACATTTCAACACTTTTTAGAGCATGTTGGTTTACAACATCGTTATGCGAATAAGCGTTATCCTGTTGGAATTCAACCCCAGGAAAGCTGTTCGTGAATGGTAGCACATCAGATCGAATCACCAAATTGGTGTCAGGGTGCGTGGGATAACCACGAGAGTACTCCTGCTGTCACACGAATTGCACCCCAGACCACAATTCCAGGTGTACGTCCAGTGTGTGTAGTACATAGAAAGGTTGGTTGCAGGCCCTCAACTGGCCTCCTTCTGGCCAACACACGGTCATCACTGGCACTGACTCAGAAGCGACTCTCATAAGAAAAAACAATAGACATCCACCCTGCCCTCCAATAAACTCTCGCTTGACACCACTGAAGTCTCTCCCACCATTAATGCACAGTGACTACACTCCAGCCAAGCCTTTCTGCAATACCGCAGAAGGAACATCCAGCTTATTGTACCCCTATTACACGACCTCGTTCAAACTCAGTGAGTTGTTGATAATGGTGTCTTTGTCGTCTTAAAGGTGTCGTAAAGGCGTCTTGAGCAACATCAACTCACAACCTCATCTCAAAGGTAGCAAACGTTCACGACCGTTACAGCGCGTATTTAAAGTTAACGTGATATGCATCCTCACAACGGAGCTACTGGTGCCACTCTTATGCAACTGGCGAGATGTGTGAATAGATATCTTGTTTCAGTAGCAGAGACACGCCTATCAACTTCCCTTTATGTCGCACAACTCGTTCTTGGTGCTGTGATTTTTTTTTTCCCCGTCAGTGTACTTTCACCGATGTATGACAGTGTAAACTATGGTGCTAATTGAGAGAGATCGACTGTATTCTACAAGGTATTAAGTGAGATTGTTAATGGAGTCGTTACTGGAAAATGGCGTCCGTATCTGCTACACCTTTTTGTTATATCTGTCGTGGATTATTAGGAAGGCAAACGAGTAGCTTTTCGTACAGCTGTGAGCAATATACTTTTGCTAGGGAACCGACTTCATATGCCCATTGTATGCACGTCCCTTTGCAGTGATCGTTCAGAAACCGATTGGGGTAGACCTGGATTCGCTTACAGCAACGTTTCCTTTCGGGTGTGAAACCGATTGTCGGTGACAACTCCTGCCGATTAGGATCGTTTTACGACCACTGGTCTTACGTCGTGTGACATTGTTCCGAATGGGTACCATTCCCTGTAGACACATTCGACAGTCCGAGTTGATACAGCCACAAATCCGGACAATTTGTTCATGCTGTGGGCATGGACATTTTCAAACATCGTAGGTCGTTTCTGCCACTCTTCCACGTCTCCACATCGGCCCGATTTACTGCGCTGGATCCATACAAACGAGTAGTATGTACGCACCGCTTCACTTCCATTACTTACGTCAGTGATGGTGGTCACATGACCAGATAGTGTAAAGTCTACACAATCTAGAGCGTTCAAAAGCGACCAGTATGCTCATTTAAGGAGCTGACTAACAGCATGTCCGGTACCTGACTCTTGCCTGCTTTTTCATCGCTAGCAATTTTTTCCAAACTGATGCCTTCGCATAACAGGAAACTAACGCCTAAAAATGGTGACTAATATGCTTTTCGGTGAGCTTGTGTTCAGAGTACCTTCCGTACACCCATTGATTATCATAGGCACACGCTCGTGTAAGTACTCAGGTAGTCCATGTGACTTCTTTTTTTTTAGTATAAAAGTAAAATGCTAGGGATATGTAACTGAACTTGTTAGAATACAGTCCGTAATTAGTATACTGCACCTACACAACACTGGTCAAAATATCGGTCAGAACATCGTAACGTAAGTCTTACGAATTCTGTTTGTAAACAACGAAGTTACTAACTAAAAGCGAACTGGTTCATTCTAATTTCCATGCCCACTTTAAAAGATAATTCCTCTTCAGCAGTTTCATTATGGAGACAAGACGAAGTTGGTTCATTCTAATTTCCATTCCCACTTTAAAAGATAATTGCTCTCCAGCAGTTTCATTATGGAGACAAGACGAAGTTCCAAGTAGGAAATGTTATGGTATAAGTCTTATGAGCTCTTACGTAAATGAAAATACTATTGTCAGAATGAAAATACTGTAAACTAATCGAATCGTGGTCTTATCAACTATAGTCTGGTGTTAAGACTCAAAATGTCCTTGTAGCAAACAGGTAGTACATCGTTCAACCGGCAGATGGTTTCTCACATGTTCCATCATTATACACCAAAAGAAAACAAAGTGGGAAAGAAGTAGAAGAAACCTTTTACTCAAATGAGTTGTCCACTTCTGAAACTAACAATTTGAAATTGACTGCTTGACCATGTAATTGCTGTCTTGTCCGCGTTTTAAAATCGCATTTGAAACGTTTTTATGATCCTATAAACTTTTTTCCACAAAACTCAACAAATGGTTCAAATATAAAAATATTTACTAGTCCTTTTTTCAGACTAGGTTACTGTGCTGTCAGCTCTTGTTCAGCTATAAATCAGGGTATGACAATAAAATTGGAGAAACGATATCTTACTAGGATATTCTGCGCTGTTGGAGGAAAACTGTACACTGAACTTGCATATTATATCATTTATGAATACCTTGTCCTTCAGTCAGAATGATAAACTATCAAATACGTTTCTCAGTCGTAATATTTAGCTTTGGACTATAACTGTACAGCAACGACAAATGAGACCAAGTCGAACTAGTGTGAAAGTTTTAATGTGAACCCTTTGTATCATTTTTTAAATTCGGTTGATAGGTAAAACACTCCGTGATAGCTAGTACCTTACAATACCTTGCTCGGCTTTGTTATAAATTACACTCCTGGAAATGGAAAAAAGAACACATTGACACCGGTGTGTCAGACCCACCATACTTGCTCCGGACACTGCGAGAGGGCTGTACAAGCAATGATCACACGCATGGCACAGCGGACACACCAGGAACCGCGGTGTTGGCCGTCGAATGGCGCTAGCTGCGCAGCATTTGTGCACCGCCGCCGTCAGTGTCAGCCAGTTTGCCGTGGCATACGGAACTCCATCGCAGTCTTTAACACTGGTAGCATGCCGCGACAGCATGGACGTCAACCGTATGTACAGTTGACGGACTTTGAGCGACGGCGTATAGTGGGCATGCGGGAGGCCGGGTGGACGTACCGCCGAATTGCTCAACACGTGGGGCGTGAGGTCTCCACAGTACATCGATGTTGTCGCCAGTGGTCGGCGGAAGGTGCACGTGCCCGTCGACCTGGGACCGGACCGCAGCGACGCACGGATGCACGCCAAGACCGTAGGATCCAACGCAGTGCCGTAGGGGACCGCACCGCCACTTCCCAGCAAATTAGGGACACTGTTGCTCCTGGGGTATCGGCGAGGACCATTCGCAACCGTCTCCATGAAGCTGGGCTACGGTCCCGCACACCGTTACGCCGTCTTTCGCTCACGCCCCAACATCGTGCAGCCCGCCTCCAGTGGTGTCGCGACAGGCGTGAATGGAGGGACGAATGGAGACGTGTCGTCTTCAGCGATGAGAGTCGCTTCTGCCTTGGTGCCAATGATGGTCGTATGCGTGTTTGGCGCCGTGCAGGTGAGCGCCACAATCAGGACTGCATACGACCGAGGCACACAGGGCCAACACCCGGCATCATGGTGTGGGGAGCGATCTCCTACACTGGCCGTACACCACTGGTGATCGTCGAGGGGACACTGAATAGTGCACGGTACATCCAAACCGTCATCGAACCCATAGTTCTATCATTCCTAGACCGGCAAGGGAACTTGCTGTTCCAACAGGACAATGCTCGTCCGCATGTATCCCGTGCCACCCAACGTGCTCTAGAATGTGTAAGTCAACTATCCTGGCCAGCAAGATCTCCGGATCTGTCCCCCATTGAGCATGTTTGGGACTGGATGAAGCGTCGTCTCACGCGGTCTGCACGTCCAGCACGAACGCTGGTCCAACTGAGGCGCCAGGTGGAAATGGCATGGCAAGCCGTTCCACAGGACTACATCCAGCATCTCTACGATCGTCTCCATGGGAGAATAGCAGCCTGCATTGCTGCGAAAGGTGGATATACACTGTACTAGTGCCGACATTGTGCGTGCTCTGTTGCCTGTGTCTATGTGCCTGTGGTTCTGTCAGTGTGATCATGTGATGTATCTGACCCCAGGAATGTGTCAATAAAGTTTCCCCTTCCTGCGACAATGAATTCACGGTGTTCTTATTTCAATTTCCAGGAGTGTATTTTAGTCTGTGTGTGAGAAAAAATTTCTGAAACGGTATCCCGAGTTCGGAGTTTTACAGTTACGTCTTTTCTAACGTCGCCGTTTTGAGTGAAACCGCATTCCAAAAAAGAATTACTGCTTTCTAAAGTTTACTTAAACAGCAAAACTGACAATCCCTAGTGTAGTGGTGCTAGCCTAATACCTTTCAGTACTTGACAAGCAAGGCAGCGTATTGTAACTGTGCTTTAGTTAATGCCTCCTGGCGGTTCCGGTGGCTCCATGTGCGTATTTGGAGCCTCCTTGACGCCACAGACGTGGCACGTGCAATCCATGGCTCAGCCGCCGTAAGTGAGAACGCTATCGACTCGCAATGAATGTCACGCTTCATTAACGGTCTCTTCAGCCACCGGCGGCGGTATTCTCGGCCTCTGTTATCGGCTTTCTGATTAGCGATCCCCAGAAAATGCAGTTAGCGAAGCTTTACTGGCCGTACCATGTCGCAGCCCTCAGTCGATTCCAACGCGTGCCTGACCGCCGCTTAAGCGTTGCGCCGTTCGACAGAACGCATGACGGGCGTCAGTGAGTTCTTCCACGCTCTCCAATTCTCTGGCTGTCTGTTCGTGTTCTCGATTGAAGCCACTTGAAGCCACTAGCTGATTATCAGCTGTTACCAAAATCTGCCCTAAGCCTTTACAGCGCTATTAAATCACCGCGCACACTCATTTTCGGAAATATTTCCTCAGCGCAATAGTGATGGTTAAAGTAATGCGAGAATTGTACTATCCACGACAAATCCTATGTGACACCACATTCCTAAAATTCAAGTGGTACCTTGATGAGTTTGCACCTGAATTATTGAATCATAAGTAACAAATACTAGCCATCAGAATATTTTTGTGTAATATGTATTTTCTACTCATCTTCACTAATGGAGCAGCGACCTATTGAGATGCACACGGAGTACTGGATGACGATGTGAATGGTGATGGTGAACCGCAATTCACTAATGCACTGTAGACGTTGAAAAAAGCAAAAGTGTCGAATCTCACAAAGAACGTCTAATTTTGAGCCACCTATACAGCAACATCCGTGAAAAATGCTGATGATGAACGGCCTGTGGGAGTGTTTAGGCGGCTTAGGATCTCCCGTTGTTTTTTCTTAAGCGCTGTCGAATTATACTCTTTTATACGGGTACAATGGCTTGCTGCTACCTTACAAGTACGTATATACAGGGTGCCAGCTAAATGTGCGAACTCCTAGTATTTCATAAACATTCCGAGAGGTCGAAGTAGGAAATTTACTGGAAAAGTGTAATTTGTTAGGGACCAGGAATCGAACCCAGAACCTTTGTGTTTAACGAGAAATTTCTGTACCTTTTAAACAATTTTCTTAGTCATTTTAATTTCTACTCGAAGAGCGTCTTCCATCACTGTTGAATTCGAACTTGTATTCCTCGTCAGTGTAAACCAAGAGAGACGATTACAATATTTGGGAACTGCTCAACATAATTTTTGCGCACCTTTGTCGCATGATATAATGTTGCTGTTCGAGACAAGTATGAAAGTTCAATACCCCTAAATTGGCTGTGATTATCGAGTAGGGAACAGTGAGTCACGTAACAAGTATACGACTGAATTTTGGTTCCTGTGAACGTTTTAGAGTCCGGCTGGAAAATGACGTTCAAGTCTAACGTGCCAAAGCTCGTTCTGATAATTAAGGCAGTTTCTTTCTCGGCCACGACCATTTTTCATTTTGATGATAAGTAATGTATCTACATGCTTGGGTATCGTGCAACCGATGCTTTCACGAGAGCGCATCTTGTGGCAGACTGCATTTGTGAACTCCTCGCAAACTGAAATCTGCCCGTGGATTACATCCAGCTAAGAGGATTTCACATCTGATGGTAGGAATTTTTAATGACCTGATCTCCAAGCCCTACTCCAGTCTGTAGATGGGTAACTCCTGTAAAGTGGATGTATCGATGAGTGCTTGTTGGTGTAAAAAAGATGTGAAATGAGGGTGAGATTCTTGTCGTATTTAACTCAACATAATAAGATACGGCTGCACATTACGCAGAAGTGTTTCCGTTTAAGGCATGAATATTGGCCGAGCATGAAAATCGAGCGGCCAATAGCTCTAGATCAAGGTTAGAGCCACAAAATTTCTAATAGCTTATAAGAAACTGATAGTGACATTTGCGGTCTGTCATAATGGCATTTCCAGTCTGTGCTTCGCAAGGTTAGCTACAAAGACTGCTTTTTTTGCTCATCCATTTCGTGTGTAACATATCTTTGCGGTTAGATGAGATGTATATCCCCAACTGCGTACGTTTGCGAGTCAATGCGAAAGGTGCATGGCTTGTTCACGGTCCAACTGTAGTACCTGTTTACTGAAGATGGCGCCGCTATCCTATTCTCATACGCGTATGGGTTGTTGGGTGAGAGGAAGATTTGCTTCGACAGATAGGATGACGCTTATGCGCTCCATATTTAAGGGCGAGTAATGTGTGCCATTCTAGGTTAGAATGGAGACATACAGACGTGTCCCAATGGCTAACACATATAACGCCGCCGATAGCGGACATCCCTGTCTCACATCTCGATAAAAGGTTGTGAGGGGTGTGTGGGACTCACTGCTCCTGACTCTTGTTCTGGTGTGTAGGATGTACACCATTAAAACACGAACAAAATGAGGTTAGAAGTCATAAGCCAGCAGGCACAGTCGTTGGTAGGAATACCCGATGGGCTCACAGACATTTTTAGAGACATAAAAATGTCAAGAGCGAGGAAGTGCTTCCACGCCACGCCATTCAAACAACGACTCTGTATAGTGGAAGAACTTCTCCAATGGAAAGACCGTGCACCGCACTTGATCAATACTCTCTCAGTAGTAGCGGAATGGCTGTTCGCAATGTGCATTAAGTGCCGAGTATACAGCTTGAAGTTGGCTCTAACGCAAGTTATTGGTCGATAATCCTGTAATCTTATCTCTTTGTCTTGCTTGGTTTTAAGGACGCCAATTCCCTAAGATACCGATAATGATGTAACATTCAAAATTTAACTAGAGGGTGGTAGGAGATGTGATCCAAGGAAGTATGAAAACCTTTTATAAAAGATCGTGGAAACACAGTCGCCTCCAGGCGCCTTACTAACTGGAGCCTGTTGTCAGATTTCGCTTTTGTATTTTGGGCGGGAAGGAGCACATTTGTTCAGAAGTGGTATCATCCCTTGTTGTTGTTTCCCGTATGATAGGAATTTTGTGTTTCACCGACGTAAGTTTCTGGCTATATGAATAAGCTGTCGCAAATGACTTCATAGAAAGTGAAAGGTGGAGGGATCCGAAAAACCAAGTGGTAGTATATCACAATTTACTACTCGTTATCAAGACTACTAACTGCGGTAGCTGTGACAAAGAAGAAGGCCAGCTGATGTGGGTGCCATTTACGCCTGTGGGCATTATGCTCCAGAAAACGATCTTAATATAAGGTTACTTCCGGTTTCAGGTTACAAGTGAGGCTTTTGGACTTTTTATCTTCAAGGTCGAGGGGATTCCTCACCTCCGTTCCCCTCTCCCCCTCAAACCAAGGAGTCCCCACATATTTGGGTATGGTACATTCAAGGTTACCATATTAGGATGGGAGTTTTGGCTCACGTAAGGAGCAAGCGTAACAGCCTGTGTTAATACTAGTGGGAAGTCACTCCTTTTCCTCTCTAGGTGAACAATAATCAAGCTTCCACTCACCACTCCCTCCCCCCTGCACCCTTTATTACTGTACCAGTTGCATGAGTCTCATCGTTTGTGTTCGATGCACCGTAGTGAGAGGATCGAGTCTGTTTGGGATCTGGATGTGGGTTTTATTTACAAATAACAATAACACTGATACAACAAATTAATGTACGGATTAGTAACAATAATTTTCAACCTGTCTCCGTTCTTTCTCTCTTCAGCAATTTTATGGGCCTAGTCATTTATTATGTTTGTTTGCCATCATGTTGTGGGTATTTTTTGAAAATACGAGGATTGGAACTTTAATAGTGGTAACCATTTACTTACAGCTCGTACAAAATAGATACGTGTTTCAAAGTTTTACTGACTATGAAAGTAGTCACCAGCATTGTGTATAGCCCGCTGCGAGCGATGTGGAAGTTGAAGGATACTCTTAGCAGTGCCAGTTGTGTTGTCAGTTTGAGCGGCGCGGTCTATTGCCCTCATATTGTGTAGCAGTTCTGAAGCGAATACCGTGAATTATTTCCCTCAGTTTAGAAATCTAGTTGAACTTACTAGAGCTTAAGTCAGGGGAGTGCAGTAGGTGGTATAGCACTTATCAGCCCCATCAGTCAAACAAATCAGTAACAGCTTGCACTGTACGTACTTGAGCATTGTCCTGCAAAATGATGGTCAGGTCCTACAGAAAGTGTCATCACTTCTGTCTCTAAGCTGGTCGTAGGTTGTGGTCCAAAAACGAACAGCGTAGGGACAGAAGTGATGAGTCTTTCTGCAGGATCTGACCATCATATTGCAGGACAAAGCTCAAGCATGTACAGTGCAAACTGTTACTGATTTGTTTGACTAATGGGGCTGCTAAGTTCCATACCACCTACTGCACTCCCCTGGCTTAAGGCCTCGTAAGTTCAACTCCATTTCTAAACTGAAGGAAACACTTCACGGCATTAGTTTCCGAACTCCTACAAATTCGTCGGACAATAGACCGCGAAGCTCCAACTGTCACCACAACTGATACTTGTAAGAGTATCTACGACTTCCATATCGTAGGCAACGGGTTATACACTATTCTGGTGACTACCATGAAGTTCAGTGAAACTTCGAAAAACGTATATATTTTGTACGAGCTGTAAATAAATAGTTGCCACTATTTAAGTTGCAACCCCCGTAATAACATGTTTTTAACATACTAAGAATAACATTTTGCCAATTTTACATTATTTTGGTTTTTTGTTAGCAATAAATTTTCAGAGTCTTTTGTGCAATACATTGTTTTTAATACCTTAATAGATCACTTATACCAAACAGAGCAACTAACACTACTTCCAGGTACAGCGATGCTTCTTAGTTGTGAAGTGAGAGATACTAATTACTTAAAATAATACTGGTAGAGAAAAAGAGTCAGTTGTTCATATTTAGTCATACTTTAGTTCTGTTCATTTTTTTACACAAGGGACACTTTGTATTCAGCTTCTTTTTGCCATTATTTATTTTCTGGTGTAGCTTCTTTCTTTTCTCATTGATTTTTTTACGTAGTGGGTGCTTTACATTCAGGTTTGTGTTATTACAACAATATATTTTCTACATGTACCTGTCACTCTCTTATGCAGTAAAAAGAGGTTTGTACTTGTGGAAATAACATTAATGCTACTGACTGACTGATAAAATTAGCAGCAGGGGAAGAAAAAATCGTATACACTCACAGGTACACAGACGTGTACATAGTACGCAAATATACACACGTAGTGTGCTATCAGTCAACTCGGGTACGCTTATGCGTTCGCACACTTACGACGAACAGCTCGTACTGGTGTTCTGCATAGTGTTGCGTACATATCCACTATCTGAAAATACCATCCACTATTAAACACTCAAGTGAATTGTGTGAGACTGAGAGGCAAGCGTTCGTCCTTCACGTTGTGTTAAAAGGCGTGAACTTACAACATCCCATTGTCAATTCGTGGTTGCACCAATTTTCGTAGATTCTCACGAAAGTAGCACGCCAGCAGCCGACCAGCTCGCCATTTGCAAGATGCTCGTCCTCAGGCATCTGAAGACAACAATCTACCCTTTGGTACTGCCGGTTATGACAATGGATTTACTTCTTTGTGTCCCTTTCAGAAAGTAGAATCACAATTCATCTCTGGTTTCCTTACATACTTTCCTTATCGCATCACCTACCAGTCTTTAAGCTACTGACAAGTTTTTTGACTTAATCACAGATTGTGTAACAACAGTAACATCGGTAACGTATAATCTTGACACTATTTTATCGTGTAAACAAACATGTATCCAAACATATGGAACATACATGCCAGGAAGGTTAGTTTATATCTGACGATTGCACTAGTCAAGTCCACGCATAATCATGTACAACTTAATGTTTGAGAGCCTGTGCGGATTCCTCAGCTTTAACATCATTATTTTTCGTCTTGGATAACTAAGAACACAAATGTTATAAATTAAGCATCGCGTCTTGAAAATCACCTACCTCGAGATGACTGGGTGTGTTGTAATCATCATTTCATCATCATTTATGAAAGTGGCGAGATTGGACTGAGCAAAGGTTGGGAATCTTTACTGGCGCTGATAACCGCGCAGTTGAGGGCCCTACAAATCAAACATCATCATCATCATCGTCTTGATAAATGTTACAAAATGTTCAATTAAAATCTTGGATAATCTGATTTTTAGCCAATTTTAGCCAATTTCATGGTTCCTTGATAATTCAGTATGACTCGAATATTCTAAAAACAACGATACTGCTTTCATTAGCTCAATAGGAATTTAATTTAAAATTTTTATACAGAAACCAACTAATGTATCACGAGTATAATGAGGAATGCTGCCAAGCATTTCAGATGGCCACCCGCGTTAGCAGCTGCTTGGATGTAGTTTTTAGTCGGTTTGCCATATCCGACTGTGTGAATACCAGGCTGCTGGCGAATTTCCGCCTCACTTAGATTATTCGTAAATATTCTGAAAACGTTCTCTCACTTTCACAAGGAATGAAACTAGAAGCAAAGATATTGCGTACCCAATCTCCGTCTCCGGGGAGGGGGGAAAGTGGGGGGGGGGGGGGGGGTAAGGGGCGACAGAAAGTGCATCTCGACACACTCTACCACTAACTGTGCTAAATCCTGATTAACCTGCAGACCCCGTGAAGATACGGGATAATGCAATGAAACACCAGAGAAGTAGAAGAATCAGGAATACTTTCGTATCATTACGTAGCTGCATAATGAGCATACTGTGGACGAAACCCCTGCAAGACATTGTATTTGCCATTAGTATGCTACGAAAGTAAGCATTCAGAACAATAACCTTCAAAGCCCAACAAACTTTATTTTGAGGAGCCTGATCATACGATATCGTTGCTCCAAAGAGCGTGTATCAGCAAAAGCTAGCACGTCGACCTAGTCGATAGCCGTAAATGGTACGAAAGTCAGGAGAAGAGTACGTGGCAGAGTAAGGCAGGTGCATTTGTCAGCGCAACAAAGCAATTTAAATCGACGAAAGTCCATGAGAAAACCCACTACACGTATGTAAGTATAAATCCACTTAGTGGTAAGTTCGGAGAAAGGAATTTTTGTAATGCAGTAAAAAGACAAACGCAGATGGAGGTAGAAGGGTTATGTAGCTTTACAAAATATTCGTTATACGATAGACAATCTCATGTGTGTGATTAAAATTTGCCTTAAATACCGTACAATAACCATTAGTAGTATCTGCACAAAGAAAGACTAAATAATGTCTCCGCACTTAAGCGGATATTGCGTTCCAAACAAAAAATGTAAACGTGGCGTAAATAGTCACTTCACAAGAAACACAATTCAGAAAATAACATGTCAGTCAAGAACTGTAAGTGGCACATGCATGGAAAGGCGGCTGAAGCCAAGAGCATTAAGTGGTATCACCACCGTCATTGCAGTGTGATGGAACGGCAGGTCAGCGTCCACTCACAATACAACCCAATGGCCGAGTGTCTCTGCTGCCTAGACCACATTGTCTATATACTGAATTTTGGCAGCATGGCCTCTGACTGACACTTGCTCGGCAAGGACTTTGAACTCCGCAAGACATACCAAGTTAGACTTTCTAGAGGTAATGTGGGAGCCTCCCACAGAAATTCAACCTGGTAAAGTATAACACTCTGCAAGAAAAGAGAAGAGTGGATTGCAGTCTACCTGTGTGTTCACGACAGGAGTCGATTCGGATAGCCGACGCCTTCCAAATTAACGTCACAAAGTTAATAATTCGAACGAAGGAGGGAAGATTACGGTTTAACGTCCTGTCGACTTCGAGGTCATTAGGGATGGAGGAAAAGCTCATAATGTTTCAAGCATTGGTAAAGAAAGCGGCTGTGCGGTTTCAAAGGAGACAGCTCAGAATTTTCCTGGAGCTGTTTCGCGAATCACGAAAACTTTAATCTGGATAACTGTACAAGGATATGAACCGTCATCCATCCGAAAGCGAGTGCTGTGTACGAACTACTACGTCATGCGCTGTAGCAGTTAAGACCATAGGGATATATGCCACTAAGTCCTTAGTGGTTCAGATGGATGCAATTTCACCCAGTCAATCATTATTGCAATTAGTCAAGTTCTAATCAGATAGATTGAGGAAAACCAAATTAAGTTCACCCCTGTCTTTCAGGTTAATGAAAAAGCGTTGATGGAGACTGAAAAGCATGATTTGTATTCGAGTTCTCAAAAATACCACCCTAACATTTTCCCAGCTAGTGAATTCGACGATGAACAAATGTATGAGAGTTTCAAGAGTAATCTAGAACAACCTAGTAGCGAAGGGGTTGCGGTTCTCATAATACTACTTCAGCATTAAGTATGGACATCCCACTGTGGAGGCTGTGGACAGAATATGGTTGACGTCTCCGAATCACCGAACCAGCTTTCCGGAATTAACTGACCTAACTATTTAGACAGTTTATTGAAGAGATGCTAATGCGATATTAAAAGCTCGTATAGGCAGTTTGCAATCGAATATAGTAGAGTTGTGTGAAACCCACTGAACTTTCTTCCAGGGTGCTACTAACGTATATACCATGTCATGCACAGGTTATTAGCTATTCACAGGCTGTTAAAAATATAAAATATTTTGGGAGGTAGTAGTGGCAATCGAAACAGAAAGTGCAGTAAAAGTGCATGATTTCTGATACTGAGGAGGGGCTGAAGGTCTTTTGCTCATGGACACAAGCACAGTTGTTGTATATGTCAACAGGATCAATAGTCAGTCCTCATATGTTTCTCCCACACAGTGCTCCATATACACCTTATTCTGAGAGTTACGTAATTCACAATTGTGTGCCGGCTAAGAATTTAGCCACCTGGAAAGTAGCCCAGCGTCGGAACCAGGTCACAGTCCGTCGGCCAACGGCTCTACTAACATAAGAAAGTCAGCACAGCAGCCAACGCCACTGCGTCTCAACGGACAGAGACTCCACGTATCTGCGGCAGCTGGACCGACCCTATTGCCAGTTACGTCAAACATTGGACATATCCCTCGCTCCAGACATTTCCATGCGACCCCGTAACACATCTCTTAAGCTGCAGTCAGCACAGGGACTCATGAGTTAAACACCCTGGTCCAGCCTGTCATCATTTGATACATCTGCGCCGTCTGATGACGCACAGAATGTGCCAGTCGTCACCGTATCTAAGATGCTGTCTCCACCAGGCCTCGAACCAACGACCTTTTCTTGATTGCGCAGTCCTGGCTCCATCTCGCTGCCTCACATCAATCCAGCCTCTTGGTCGCCACCGCTTGCCACCTTGTATGATAGTAGGGTTGCCCTCTACCCTACAAGGGGAACTCTTGCGTTGACGCGTCTGTAGCAATATTGGTGTCAGAATATCTCCTGGTCGTCCAATGGTAACCAGTGCTAATTTAGATGAGGTGAAAAAGCAGAAGCAGTGGTGTTCAGTGGAAGTTTGCAAGTAAATGGTGACATCAAAGTATTTTTTTCGGTCTGTCTGGTTGTGTTTCTCCTTTCCTTTTCATCTGCATACATTATATGCTTTTGTTTTAGTATAAAGCCAAATGTCTGTCGGTTGAGAATTTAACATCCCAAGGGGTAATTCAGTATTTGCTGGATGAAGTAGCTAGAGCTGACAAGCAAGCTTAGTGTTGGAAAAGTAAATCGTTTTAAGGCTGAAAGAAGGGAAGGATCATCTTAGGGCTGGTCTCGACCTGTCCTTGATGCTGCCTTCATTGATAGCACCATTTTTCTGTAGATCTGGGGAAGATGTTTTTGTCTTCTTGAATGGTTTACATACGGCTGCAAAATTGGCGAACTGGAGTGATGATCAGTTGTTAACTGTAGCTCGTTTAAAATAATTAGTGGTTGCTAGAAAGTAAATGTAAGTAATGTCAAAGAGTAATTTCAGGATGCTCAGTTTTTTACATACTTTCAGGAAGGGTTAGTGGATCGTTGTAGGAGGAAGACTACCTCGAGGTATTGGGGTCAACAACTTGACGATGTAGACAAGCAGCAAGGAGAACGGGTAAAGGGTTTCGTGGGCTGTACCAGAAAAATCAATGTTAATACTTATATGTTAACGAACGATGACAGTACGAATGAGTTCATTTAGCAGGTGGCATAACAGTGGGCTGTTGATAAGTTTCTACGCTGTCTGCCGTCAGAAATGTCGCAAAAAGTGCACATGGAGTTCCCCAAAAAATTAAATGAAACAGTGGCAGTTCCAGTACTTTTGACTGAGACTGATTCAGTGACTAGATCCCGTAACAAGAGATTAGTTACAGGAGACGTTTAGCGGTTTTGTAGGAAGCCACAATGTAGGAGGTTCAGAGAAGTGGGACACTCCGTGTAGAAATGTCCACAGGCGCACATACGATTGAATCAAGATAATGCTCACACCCCTGTGATAAACAGAACAGGAGACGATGTGACTACTGTGCAGTGCATTAATTTCAGCCAACCGCTTCGTAGTTTAAGTGGTACGTGTGGTAATAGGGTACATTCTCTCGGTTCCCCATTGTTGGGATTCCGAGTGGGAGAGAGAGTTCCGAAGATGTGTGGAAGACCTTAGTAATAACATCATTCAGGATATGGATTTCCTTATGAAATATCACGCCAGAGTCGATCTACAACAGCGCGTGGTAGAGCTAGATGGGACGTAGGTCCGTCTAGGTCTTACTGGTGGAAGAAACAAACTGCAGCAAGGAGCACCCAAGATGTAAGCCTGTTAAACTACGTACATTGTCTAATAGACTAGACTTGCGGGATACGATGTCGAACGCTGGAGATGTCTTATGTGGATGAACATGAGAACTGATCCGTCAATGAATACTGTATGTGTGGTAAAGTCCTAAACGGAGAACGAAGAACTGGATCGAGAACAATGTTCTCTATGACATAGGTTATCCTGAGTGTTGTCTTCCGAAGATTAGTTTCATACAGCTCGCCATGCTACACTTTCCTTTCCAAGACTCATCTACGAATAACAACTGCCACCTATATCCTTCTCAATCTGCTTACTGTAGCCATCTCCTGGTCTCCCTCTACGGCTTTTACCCTCCACACTTCCCTCCCGTACTAATATGTTGAGTAATTTATGTCTTCGAAACTGTCCTGTCAACCAATCGCTTCTTTTAATCAAGTTGTGCCACTCCCATTTTCTATTCTGCACCTGCTCTTCAGTTACACAGTCTGCCCACATAAACCACATTTCAAAAGCCTCTACTTTCTTCTTGTCTAAATTATTTATCTTCCATGTTTCACCCGAAAACATGGTTATGCTCCAGCTAAATACCTTCAGAAAAACTTCTATCTTTATTCGATGATAAAATTCTCCTCTATGGAAACACTTTTCTTGCCATTGCTAGTCTACTTCAGCCATCATCAGTTATTTTGAAGTCCGAATAGAAAACTCATCTACTACCTGTAGTGTTTCGTTTCCTAATCTAATTCCCTCAAAACCTTATCAGGCTTTCGTTGATATTCATCTTACGAAGTGCTTTCAAGACACTGCTCACTCCATTCAGTTAATCTTCCAAGTCCTTTGCGGTGTCTGACAGAATTATGTCATCGGCAAACCTCAGAGCTTTTTATTCTTCTGCCTAAAATTATATCTCACTACAATTTTTTCTTTGGTTTCCATTACTGCTTCCTCAATGTACAGATCGAGAAGCATCAGGGGTTGGCTACAAACCTGTGTCACTGCTTTCTCAACCACTGCCTCCATTTCATATCCCTCGACTCTTATGACTGCCGTCTCGTTTCTGTAGAAGTTGTAAGTAACATTTCGTTCCCATTTTTTATCCCTGATATCTTCAGAATTTCAAGGAAAGTATTCCAGTCAATATTATCAAAAACTTTCTCTGAGTGCACAAATGCTGTAAAGGTGGATTTGCCGTTCCTTAACCTTTCATCTGAGAGAAATCGTAAGGTCAGTATTGCCTCCCGCATTCTCACATTTATCCTGAATCCAAACAGATATTTCCCAAGCTCCGCTTCTACCAGTTCTTCCACTCTTCCAGAATGAATTCCAGTTTGTATTTTGCAGCCACGAGTTACTAAACTGACAATTTGGTAATATTCAAACTTGTCAGTACCTGCTTTAATTGGAATTGGAGATATTATATTATTCTTGCACACCACATGGAATTGCCTTGCCTTGGCTAGCTCTCCCAGGAGTATCAATAGTTCTGACGTAATGTCTCTACAACAAGGGTCCTGTTTCGACTTATGTATTTCAGTGCCCTATCAAATTCTTTGTTCAGTATCATATCTCCAGTGTCATACTCATCGACATTTTCTTCCCTTCCTATACTATTTCCTTCAGTTTCATCTCCCTTGTACAGACCCCCAATATACTCCTACCAAGTTTCAGCTTTCCCTTCTGTGCTTAGTAATGGTTTTCCATATGTGCTGTTGGCAAGCATACAACTGCTTCTCTTCTCTCCAATGACCTCTTTAATTTTCCTGTAGGCCGTATCTGTTTTCCTCTTAGTGACGTGTGTTTCTAAATCCTAATAATAGTTGCGCATCCATTCCTGCTTAGCCATTTTGCACTTTCTGTCAATCTCACTTTCAGATATTTGTATCCCTTCTCCCCTGCTTCATTTTCCGCAATTTTATATTTTCTCCTTTCATTAATTAAATTCTCTATGTTCTGTGACATCCAAGGTTTTCTGATAGGTCTCGACTTTTCAAGTATTTGATTCCTTACTGCCTTGAATATTTCATCGCTCAAAGATATCCATTCATCTTCCTCAACAACATCTGGTTCTTTCAGGGCATCCAGGCCCCGTCTCCTTAATTTCCTGTTATAATTATAACTAAATACAATTATTTTCCTACCTTTTCGCAATTTTTTCAATTTCAAACTACAGCTCATAACCAAAAAAATGTGGTGAGAGTCCAGATCTGCCCCAGGAAATGGCTTATAATTTAAAATAAGGTGTCGAAGTCTCTGTCTTACCATTATATAATCAATATGAAACCCTCCCACGTCTTCAGGTCTCTTCCACGTATACAGTTACCTACTTTTATGGACTCAAACCATGTGTTAGCGATGATTAAATTATGCTCTCTCTACCAATGTACTACCAGTCTCATTAGATCAACATACAGAAGTGGCGGAGGAATCCTTACAACTCTTCTACCATATGTCTGGCGTAGTTTGTACCATAATAAACAATAACAATAAATGTAATAATAATAATAATGATAGTAATAATAAGGGTACAAATTACTAATTTCAACAATTACAGTACGAGGGTATGCTGAAATGTAATGCCTATGAATTTTTCATTCTATTCTCGATATCGATTGTGGTATTATATGTAACGCATATAACTCAATTTTCCCTCTTCACTGACCCAAATTGCAGCCCTCTGCCATGAGAGGGCACTGAACTGTAGCTTGTAACATGGTGGTGTGTAATGTAGCTATGTCGATGCGTGAGAAACAAATTTCTGTAATCGAGTTTCAGGAATTACACGAGTTCGTCCACACATTGAGCACCCTCTTCTTCAGCATGAAAATGATAGACCACCCACGCTCGCTGCGTCAGCTGCAACAGTCCGATGCCTTTCGTTCACTGTCATCGATCATCCTCCATACAGTCCAGACTTGGTTCCGCTGCTTCCAGAACTTAAAGAACCCCTGTTAGGACTTCACTTTGATAGTGATGAAGCGGTGCAAGTAGACGTGAGGGTATGGCGTCGTCAATGAAGCCAGTGGTTCCACAGTGACGGTATCAAAAAATTTACCCTCGTTGGGAGCAACGTGTTCGTTGTCAGAATGACTGTCTTGGAAAATAAATTAGTGGACATGAAGAATAAAGATGCAGAAAATCAATAACGTTTGTTTCATTTAAAAAGCTTTAAGAGTTTTCACATAAAAAATTAGGAGGCATTACTTTTCAGCACGGCCTCCTACTAATATCTGTTGATTTCAGACAGGCCGTATGATCCGTTGACAGACAAACTATAGATAAAATAATCGAAGAATATGGGGTAAGTCTAAGTTAGCAAATCTAATTCTTGAGACGCAGACACAATATATTACGTGAAACTGAGAGATGCAATATCTCAGCCCTTCACAAACAAAGGTGTGCAGCAAGGTGATGGCGTATCGCCAATTCTTTTTGTGTTCTAAAAAAAGATGTGAGAATTTCGAATGAAAAACTTAACGTACATTAGGTTTCGTCAGTTAGGTTGGGAAACTGAAACGAAAATAGGGGAATAAATTTGCTTGCCTTTGCAGATAACTTTGCTATACTTTATGAAAATATAACAAAAGCTGTAACTCGAATCAACCTTCCAAAATTTATAGGGTGGTCCATTGATCGTGACCGGGCCAAATATCGCACAAAATAAGCATCAAACGAAAAAAACTACAAAGAACGAAACTCGTCTAGCTTGAAGGGGGAAACCAGATGGCGCTATGGTTGGCCCGCTAGATGGAGCTGCCATAGGTCAAACAGATATCAACTGCGTTTTTTGAAATAGGAACCCCCATTTTTATTAAATATTTCTGTAGTACGTAAAAAAATATGAATGTTTTAGTTGGACCACTTTTTTCGCTTTGTGATAGATGGCGCTGTAGTATTCACAATCGTATAAGTACCTGGTATCACGTAACATTCCGCCAGTGCGGACGGTATTTGCTTTGTGATACATTACCCGTGTTAAAAAGGACCGTTTAGCAATTGCGGAAAAGGTAGGTATCGTGTTGATGTATGATTATTGTGATCAAAATGCCCCACGGACCTGTGCTATGTAAGCTGCACGGTATTCTGGACGACATCTTCCAAGTGTCCGGACCGTTCGCTGAATAGTTACGTTATTTAAGGAAACGGTATGTGTTCAGCCACATGTGATACGTAAACCACGACGTGCAACAAATGATGATGCCCAAATAGGTATTTTAGCTGCTGTCGCGCCTAATTCGCACATCAGTAGCAGACAAATTGCGCGACAATCGGGAATCTCAAAAATGTCGTTGTTGAGAAAGCTACATCAACATCGATTGCACCCATACCATGTTTCTGTGCACCAGGAATTGCATGGCGACGACTTTGAACGTCGTGTACAGTTCTGCCATTGGGCACAAGAGAAATTGCGGGACGATGACAGATTTTTTGCACGCGTTCTATTTAGCGATGAAGCGTCATTAACCAACAGCGGTAACGTAAATCGGCAAAATATGCACTATTGGGAAACGGAAAATCCACGATGGCTGCGACAAGTGGAACATGAGCGACCTTGGCGGGTTAATGTTTGGTGCGGCATTGTGGGAGGAAGGATAATTGGCCCCCATTTTATCGATGGCAATTTAAATGGTGCAATGTATGCTGATTTCCTACGTAATGTTCTACCGATGTTACTACAAGATGTTTCACTGCATGACAGAATGGCGATCTACTTCCAAGATGATGGATGTCCGGCAAATAGCTCGCGTGCGGTTGATGCGGTATTGAATAGCATATTTCATGACAATTGGATTGGTCGTCGAATCACCATACCATGGCCCGCACGTTCACCGGATATGACGTCCCCGGATTTCTTTCTGTGGGGAAAGTTGAAGGATATTTGCTATCGTGATCCACCGACAACGCCTGACAACATGCGTGAGCGCATTGTCAATGCATGTGCGAACATACGGAAGGCGAACTACTCTCTGTTGAGAGGAATGTCGTTACACGTATTTCCAAATGCATTGAGGTTGGCGGACATCATTTTGAGCATTTATTGCATTAATATGGTATTTACAGGTAATCACACTGCAATTGCATGCGTCCTCAGAAATGATAAGTTCACAAAGGTACATGTATCACATTGGAATAATCTAAATAAAATGTTAAAACGTAGCTACGTTCTGTATTTTAATTTAAAAAGCCTACCTGTTACCAACTGTTCGTCTAAAATTGTGAGCCATATGTTTGTGACTATTACAGCGCCATCTATCACAAAGCGAAAAAATTGGTCCAACTAAAATTCATATTTGTTTACGTACTACAGGAATATGTAATAAAAAACTGGGGGTTCCTATTTTAAAAAAACGCAGCTGATATTCGTTTGACCTATGGCAGCGCCATGTAGCGGGACAACCGTAGTACCATCTGGTTTCCCCCTTCAAGCTAGACAAGTTTCGTTCTTTGTAGTTTTTTCATTTGACGCTTATTTTTTGAGATATTTGGTCCAGTCACGACCAATGGAGCACCCTGAATAGCCAATACCACGAATTGTGAATTTCTGTAAAGAAACCCAACTGTTCTATAAACGATAAAAATGCACAAAAATTTTCGGAAATTGATACTATCAAGAGACATCTTGGGGAGATAAACAAAAAAAAAGTATTCTGGAGAAAGCTGCAATAAAAAAATGGTACATAAAATGGATAGTGCATACTGTATAATCTGAGACATTTACAACAAAAAATGCCAGTCTAAAAATGCAAAAATACGGAATTCCAATACAGTAGAAAAGCCAGAACGTCTAGAACAAGTGAATGTGTAGCTCATAACTTGGAGACACTAGATAGGCGGATCATTAGGAATATACCAGGTTGCCGAAAAACTATTAAAGTTGGGAAATAAAGTACTGTAGTACTGGCTCAAATCGCTCTGAGCACTATGGGACTTAACATCTGTGTTCATCAGTCCCCTAGAACTTAGAACTACTTATACCTAACTAACCTAAGGACATCACACACATCCATGCCCGAGGCAGGAATCGAATCTGTGACCGTAGCTGTCACGCGGTTCCAGACTGAAGCGCCTAGAACCGCGCGGCCACACCGGCCAGCTCTGTAGTACTGATGGAATTTACCGAAACATACAGAATATATCAGAAGTACCATAAAGTGCGATCAATCGGGTCAAAGTTTGTTAAAATTTAAATAAAAGATATTTTCACATAAACAAATTTTCGTTATCAGAAACTGAGAACTATGTCAGTTTGCCTACAAGTTGTAACAAATAACACTACGTAAATGTTGTTCATAGTTTCACAAAATTTATCTCGAGAACAAGCTGCATGACCCTGTTCGCCTTCTTCAAATAAAGGAAATCTGGTCATAAATCTAGCGAATAGGGTCCGCACAAAAATGCATGCAACACATTAAAATAGCAATAACTTTTCCACAAATAAATCTCTTCTTCCCCACTGCACCAGCACAATTCTCATTGTACCATTCCTTGCCATTCTCTTCACACTGAATCTAGTCACCAAGTTTCATCTATATCATACTCCTGTATTTAATATTCCAGAGTTCACTAAATGTGTCATTCTCATCATCTGTTTAATCGGAAGATTCTGATGAACCTGGCCTGATGATTGATGCTGTAAGTGTTTCCTGTTCTTAACCTGGTGTTTCTTCAAACTGCCAGGCTGGGATGACATTTTCTTTTCTTTTACAATCTTTCCTTGTTGCATTTATATTTTATGGGAATGTGAGAAGTAGTGTTTTCTGTTTCCTGGCAGACGATTTTGGTGTTGTCCTCTTTGGAGACGACAACAGGTCGTGGAATGAAAGAGAAGACTTTCACGTGTTTATGTTTGAGCTGTAATGAACGGGACTAGCGCGAGGAGACACAGACTGAAGTTCAGTTTCCTCTGAAGTGTTTTCTTGGCTCGACGTAATAGTAGCCGATAAGATCTCGTGTTTAGCCACCGCGTTTTCATTCAACGGAAAAACATCAGTTGAATGAAATCCATTTTCTGCTATCGCCGGTGTTGTCGCTCTCATCCATGTAGCCTTGAAAGTGTTTCCAAGTATGAGCTTTTTGCTCTTCCTTGTGTGAGGTAATGGGCGAGTCGTCGCACCCTGAAAATATTTTAAGTTTGGAGGAAGTAGTGGCAGCACGGGCCGCTTGTGGGTGTAGGGGGGCGGGGGGGGGGGGGGGGGGCGCTCGGTACGCCGACCACATGATGGCAGACGCTGGCCGAAGCAACAGGGGTTCGGCCGCGTGGCTGGAAATTCCATGGTGACGCTATGTTGATGAAGGAGACATGCCGGGAGTGCCAAAGATGGCGTACTATGTGAAACCATCATATCAGACATTTCACAGTCAGTATATGAATTAATAGTAGCCACATGAATCATGATACCTCAAAAATAAACATGTACATTGCTATTATTTTCACGGTGATTCTGATGGTGTAATCGGATGTTCAATATCTTTATTAGTTTAAAGTTTAGTATCTGACGGTAAATTATACAAGTAACACCCAGCCACGAAATTCCAAAACATAAACTCTTAATCCGATTTTGTTGATCGCCGTGTCTTTAGTAAGTTATTAGTGTAAACCTACATTGGTATAAATTACAGGCATATAACTTGAATAGTACATGAGTTATAGGAGGCGAAGGTGGCCGATTACTATCAATAGCGTCATGCCATAAGTACTCTACAGTTACACGAAAAAAAGGTAGCAGCATGCTTATAAATATACTTATTCATCTATGTCTTTGTTTATATCCGATATATACTATTCATTAAGAAATTGGTGAAATATTTACTGTGTTTTAGAAAGCACAGAGACATTAGGCTACTGGCCTACATTTTGTTCTATTCCTTTGACATATGTTTATTTAATTTGTTTATGTATCTAATAATGTGTGTTAGAGCGTGTTTAAGGTCTAGCCGTAAGAATATTAATTTACTTTTAAGTTATTTAAATGTAACTCCAGTATTTCGTAGGTTTCGTTATGTTTGTGAGTGGGGTTGGCTTGAAGACACGGCGGGACCGCTCTAGCCAATCACAGCGACCGTCTCCGGAGAGGACACGAGGTAGTTAAGAGGAGTGCAGGGCGAGAGAGAGTAGCACGGGACACGAAAGTGCTGGACGGGTCGGTACTAGACACGGGAAGTGCTGGATGCGACGCCGCGGCGGACGCACGGACGCGAGAGAGACTTGGAGAGTGTCGAGCAGTTTGCGCGAGGTCTCGGCAGATAGTAATACTTTGGAGTGCCGACTTGTGCACTTGTCATATTTCCGTGGCTTCTACAGTGAAGACGTAGTGTGCGTTTAGAAGTCACTATCTCGCGAACTGTGTTGTTGTTCATAATATACACTCCAGGAAATTGAAATAAGAACACCGTGAATTCATTGTCCCAGGAAGGGGAAACTTTATTGACACATTCCTGGGGTCAGATACATCACATGATCACACTGACAGAACCACAGGCACATTGACACAGGCAACAGAGCATGCACAATGTCGGCACTAGTACAGTGTATATCCACCTTTCGCAGCAATGCAGGCTGCTGTTCTCCCATGGAGACGATCGTAGAGATGCTGGATGTAGTCCTGTGGAACGGCTTGCCATGCCATTTCCACCTGGCGCCTCAGTTGGACCAGCGTTCGTGCCGGACGTGCAGACCGCGTGAGACGACGCTTCATAAAGTACTAAACATGCTCAATGGGGGACAGATCCGGAGATCTTGATGGCCAGTGTAGTTGACTTACACCTTCTAGAGCACGTTGGGTGGCACGGGATACATGCGGACGTGCATTGTCCTGTTGGAACAGCAAGTTCCCTTGCCGGTCTAGGAATGGTAGAACGATGGGTTCGATGACGGTTTGGATGTATCGTGCACTATTCAGTGTCCCCTCGACCAGTGGTGTACGGCCAGTGTAGGAGATCGCTCCCCACACCATGATGCCGGGTGTTGGCCCTGTGTGCCTCGGTCGTATGCAGTCCTGATTGTGGCGCTCACCTGCACGGCGCCAAACACGCATACGACCATCATTGGCACCAAGGCAGAAGCGACTCTCATCGCTGAAGACGACACGTCTCCATTCGTCCCTCCATTCACGCCTGTCGCTACACCACTGGAGGCGGGCTGCACGATGTTGGGGCGTGAGCGGAAGACGGCCTAACGGTGTGCGGGACCGTAGCCCAGCTTCATGGAGACGGTTGCGAATGGTCCTCGCCGATACCCCAGGAGCAACAGTGTCCCTAATTGGCTGGGAAGTGGCGGTGCAGTCCCATACGGCACTGCGTAGGATCCTACGGTCTTGGCGTGCATCCGTGCGTCGCTGCGGTCCGGTCCCAGGTCGACGGGCACGTGCACCTTCCGCCGACCACTGGCGACAACATCGATGTACTGTGGAGACCTCACGCCCCACGTGTTGACCAATTCGGCGGTACGTCCACCCGGCCTCCCGCATGCCCACTATACGCCCTCGCTCAAAGTCCGTCAACTGCACATACGGTTCACGTCCACGATGTCGCGGCATGCTACCAGTGTTAAAGACTGCGATGGAGCTCCGTATGCCACGGCAAACTGGCTGACACTGACGGCGGCGGTGCACAAATGCTGCGCAGCTAGCGCCATTCGACGGCCAACACCGCGGTTCCTGGTGTGTCCGCTGTGCCGTGCGTGTGATCATTGCTTGTACAGCCCTCTCGCAGTGTCCGGAGCAAGTATGGTGGGTCTGACACACCGGTGTCAATGTGTTCTTTTTTCCATTTCCAGGAGTGTAATTACTTGCTGTAGGAATCTATTGTTTCACTGGTACTCAACTTATATTTTACTTAATTGCAGGACCATCGACGCCAATAAGTGTTTTGCAGAAATATACCACATCCTCAAAAGTACTTCTACTATCATACTCATCATTTAAAGTCGTTACTATAGTACCTGCAGATTTTATGTAAATCGAAACGTTCCCTTAGGAAAATTAGTCAATTATTGTGCTGATAAACCTCTTACATTATTTGATTTTCAAACAGCTGAGCAAAACTGAACGTATTCAGACATTTCTCTCTTTACTTATTGTGATCAACACTAAACTGACAAACAATATTTTTAGCGCAAACACAATCTGACCTTCAATAATCCCTACAAAAGATGGCCCTCACTAACATTAACCTATACCTTTCACAAATCACTTACCTCACAAAAATTTTCGTTACTCGAACTACTGCAAAACAGCGAGCGCCAATACTGCCAGCTAAATAAAAGTTTCTAACTACTGAAGGCACTAATTACTGATAAGCATACTAAGCAAATGAAAGATTTTCATAGAGAACAAACAATGTATTTACCTTAATAGTGTTCAAAAGTCATAACATATATATATATCAGTTCATGATATCCAGTATTGCAAATTTACTCTTTCTGGCGGACACACGTCCAGATCGTCCGCTCTTAAAACTCTGCGATCTCTCTCCCCACATCCACCACTGCTGGGGGCTCACTTCCAACTGCGCAACGTTACGTGCTGTCCACATCCAACTGCCCAACACTACAATAGCATATACTCCAACAATGCAAACCAACCACACCCTTCACACAGCACAGTCAGTGATTTTCATATAGAGCGCTACGTGGCCTTACCAACATAAAAACCTAAACAGCCTACTTACAAATTGCAATCTTTCATTTATAAATTTGTATGTTACATTCATAATTCTCAATTTCCGAGTGATAGAAACCTGCGACCGTTCGATTTATGTGCGTGTTCTTATCGTATACTGTATACTCAGCAGTATTTGGCCTGTAATGCGGCAACTACGTATCCCTGCTGCTAGACAACGAAACGAGCCAAAACTTTTAATATTTGAACTTTGAGTCGGAGGGTACGTAGTTGGGGGCCACCCTCCTCATTTCATTCATCATCTTTTTTGAAAGCCCGCGCTTGTTCATCTTGTGTTCCAAACGAAGTTCATACAGTCAGTGTCGTAATGTGATTTTGGTGGCTTTAAAAATGACCTGTCTAATGACTGTAGGCGATGAATTGTGTAGAATGGTAGGCATATCATACGTATGCTGTTTTCTTCGCAAAACTGGAGTGTTTCTGAAGGGGAACTCTGTTTCAGCCAGTAAAAGAAAACCTTTTATTCGCTTCGTTCGCTGTAATTGGTCGGCTCGGCTTGACGTCCACTGCCAAGGTATTTTTGTCTCTCACGGTCGCACTCGCTCCCATACTGGTGATCTCGCGGTAATTGTAGGCGATGCTTTGATTGACGTGCTGATTGTGGTTTAAAGCGTGCACCGCAAGTCGCGTGTTCGATGTCGCAATAGTCAGAGGATTGGTTAAATGATCTACATGTCTGTTGGAGGTAATCAGTACCATATATATATAAACGCCTTGGCGGAAAAGACCACTCACAGCTAACGATTTGTAGATACTCCATTTTGAGCAGCTCCACTTGGAGCTTGTAGTTTTGGAGCACACTTAATAGCGCATACAGGCAACTGTTGTGATTACACTTCTTCAGAAGACTCGTAATCAGACTGTCAGAACTGTTATTGTTGTGTGGCAGCAACAAGGCCCACCATACTCTCCGAGTTAATTGCATGACAACTTTTCTGGGTTGCTTACTGTGAAGCAAATCTGAGAGAATGTTCGAACAGAGAGCCTCGTCTCGTGAAGCATAACTATTTCGTGTCCTGTTTAAAGATGTAGCTCCTGGCCAGCATCGAGCAGCAGTGACTATGATGCTAGGTCACGTCATCGCATTGCAGACTTCCGACGGTGCGTGGTAAACAGTACGCTGCTCCAGATCGACTGGAAAATTGGACAGGAATTGTTCACTACGTATGGCGTTCGCCTCCGTAAACAGGAGCAGTCGTAGCTCGAGACACATATGGCACATTAGCATGTAGAATGCCGTTCACAATCTCTGTCAATCCACTGAATTATAGTCAGATTACGTTTTCCACATTCCAGGTTGGAACCGTGGTGAGCGTCTCCAGCCATTTCCGACTCTGCTAACTGCACTATAGCGGTTTCTCGTTCTTTCTAACTATGTGTTACTACATTGACGCATAGTATTCTAGTTGTGTGTCTTCACGATAATAAACCTGCGGAATCACACTCAGTACCAATAATTACGATAGAAATCGTAGCCTACAATACTTTTAAAAATAATTTATGTGGGTGATAGTTGAGGTAATGGACAATTTATTACGTTACGTCCACATCATCTTCACTATTTCCTTTTCGCTGTCGACTTCCATTTCCCCTCACCTAGCACATCACCCCCACCTATCTCCCGCTAAAATTCCTCCTCCCTTCACTCCATTTCTGTCTCCTCTCTGTCTGTACATCTCCTCCTCTCTCTTCTCTATCCATGGTTTGACCACCAATGCCACTTGTGGGCGCTGATTCTTATCCCCATAGTATTTCTTTCCAGGTGGTAAGAAATATGTATGCCACGTTTAGTTGAAACCGATACAGCGATATAAGAGGAGCATATTTCCATTACTGTATCCGCATACCCAGTTGTGACATATTTCACATATATTTAACATATTTCACTCATATTTGTACACATATCTCTAGCCAAATTATCTTTAATGTTTCCTTTTGACGCAGCTCGATGTTTAGGACGTGATATCTCCTGAACTGTGTATCGTACAAGGTATAATTTTGCAGGTGCATCCAGTGGTATACGTGAATACTGCCTGCTAATTTTTTTACGAATGTAGTTAGTTATAGGGGAGTGCTAAATGAAACCGTTATTCACGGAGTGGCGGATTTTAATACACCTCAGTGTATATGTTGATCTCCTGGACCATGCGTCGTAAAATCAAATGTTTTTGCAGGTACATTCAGTGGTATGTGACAGTAGTGCCTGCTAAACATGTGCAAATATAGTTAGTTCTAAAGAAATAATAAAGTAGAGCCACATGACTGATGCGGCCGTTTTAGTCTGTAAACAGTGAAAATGTACTAACCGATAAACTATTTTCCTCTATTCATTTTGTTTGCTGTATCAGCGAGATAAGTACCCGTAAGTGTTTGAATTTTGTGTAAAGTTGGTGGGCAAATCGCAAGATACTTCTCGAAAGTGGCGTTACACAGGTCCGAACTTCCGCTGCAGTGGCTCCAACCGGACCCCGATTTAAGGGTCAGAATTAGACGGCACATGAGTGGACGTAGAGAGCCGAAGCAGAACTACCGATGAGTGGAGCTGCGGCCATACGAATAGGCTGTGTTTCGAGGTATACCTCGGGATCTACTCCCACGCATGTGAATCCGCTGAGGGAAGTAGATCCTCAGCGAGCAGGACTTCTGGTTGCGCCTGCACCGCCGTCTATTCGTTGCCATATGTCACTCGCCAGCGGCCGAACAACTCTCATCCCCAAATACTACATAATCTACATAGCTGTTTGCCCGTCATGAGCTACGATCGTTGTTCACCTCTACCTCAAAACCTCTGAGACGGGGGTGGTTCAGACAATAAGTGATATGCATACCAAGTTTGGTTGCAACATATCCAGTGTTTTAGGTGGAGACTGGGAACATATAAAGGCCGTTCAATAAGTATTGCAATACAGTTTTCGTCGGCCAATATCGGTTGACAAGATGCGGTATTTGCTGTGGGATATTGTGAAATATTCCCGCCTCAGCGACAATAGTTCTACGCATTTCCGATAGATGGTGGTATCATGCAGGCGTACACGCCCTCTCAGTAAGATAACGTGTAACGTTGTCGCATTCAACAAAGATTATATTGAAAATTAGTGTTTTGTACTCAGAAGGGTGAGAAAATGTATGGTGTATTGGAATCCTGAATACAACTAACCTGCTTTCAGGAAAAATGTGTTGCATTACTTACTGCGGGCCGCTCGTACGTACATACAGAAGAGGGGGTGCTGAAAAGTAGTGCCTACGAATTTTTTATTCTGTTTTCTTTAACGGTTGAGGTAAGTTACTCGGTAGACTTTCCCGCTAGAATGACGTAAATTGCCACCTTCTTCCTCTAGACGGCTCCGAACTGTAATAGGGCTGTGTGTAACGTAACTATGTCGGAACGTGAGAAACAGAACCTCGGAAAACTGAATTCTCGAGTTCTAAGAGATCGATCACACATAGAGCACCCTCTCCTTCTGCATGAAAGTGACAGACCACACACGTGCTCTATGACATTTGCAACAATGCAACGTCTTGGGTTCACTGTCACCGATCATGTTCGATACAGTCCGAGGACTAAGGGGTAAGCGAAATCGGTTGTCAATTTTTGTTTAAGAATTAGAGTTAAGCAAACCAGACGATATAATCTGCCTCTCTGAAAATAATGTGACCACTCTTATAGCTATGTTAAATGTTACAGAACTCTAATTAGCTTTTTAACTCTGTAGAGAGAATATGGACGAAGGAGGGACTGCTACATTTGTCAGAAACTGTTTTGACTTCAAGAATATATAAATTAATAAATTTTGCTCAGAGAGAAGCTTGTGCAACAGAAGTAGTATTTCATAATAAGTCTTTAATAATAGGAATTACAGATAGGGCACCTTCAGAAAACTTCTGGAAACTCTGTTGTCTCATCTCACAGTAAAAATCAATGAAATAGTGGTTGCTGTTGATTTCAATTTGGATTTATTGAAAAGCTCTGTCAGTAAACAATTACTGCAGTCAGTAATATTGTCATTCAATTTAATTCCTACTGTGAACTTTGCAACTAGATTATGTATATGTTCTGAGACCGCTATTGAAAATGCCTTTGTAGACAAATCTAGGAAAAAAAGACGTACCACACAGTCATTTCTAAATGGACTATCTGATCATGGCATGCAGCATATTCTGTTAAATGTTGAAATCTGTCAGGATAAAAAAATCCATTAAATCTGAGTACAGGGGGGTAATAAACCAGCCAAAAACTGAGAAATTTAGGAGATTGATCAAAGCTACGAACTGGATAGATGTTAACAATACTTCTGATTAAAATGAAAAATACAAAGCGTTCATTAATAAAGCTACTTCCGCTTTTGAAAATTGTTTTCCCCTAACGGTAAGTAAATGAAACAGAAGTGTAAACATAAACCATGGATTACGAAAGGAATAAAGATATCATGTGTGACAAAATGGAGACTGTGTGTACTATCTAGGAGCAGCTCTGATATTGGCATTGTAATGCACTATAAAGAATACTGCAAAATATTAAAGCAAGTAATCGAGACGCCAAAGCAGCTTTGTTATGAGAAAATGACATCATGCAACAAAATAAAAACTGTATGGGGTTTAGTGAAGACAGAGAAAGTTGTAGCCAAAAAGGAAGAGGAACAGATAATTCCAGAAATATGTGAGACATTGGTAACAAGTGCATGTAGTGTTGCAAACCTCTTAAACAAGTACTTTGTTTCAGTTACTGACAGTTTGAGGTTATCAGTTTCGGTGAACAGTGCAATGGAGTATCTGAGACCAGTCTTTAAAAATAACATGAGTAAAATAGAAATGACACTCACGTCCTCCAAAGATGTAGTATCCATCACAATATCCTTAAAATCTAATTATTCTAGTTAGAATGATGATATGTCGATGAAGTTAATCAAAAAGGACTCACGGGAATTGAGTACTATCTTAAGTTGTATATGTAACAAATCTCATATCAGCGGAACATTTCCAGCCTGGTTAGAATATACTGAAGTGAAAGCTCTTTATGAGAAGGGGGATAAACAGATACCGTCAACACATAATTCAAACACTTACGGGTACTTATCTCACTGATACTGCAAACAAAATGAATAGAGGAAAATAGTTTATCGCTTACTACATTTTCACTGTTTACAGACTAAAACGGCCGCATCAGGCATGTGGTTTTACTTTATTATTTCTTTAGAACTAACTATATTTGCACATGTTTAGCAGGCACTACTGCCACATTCCACTGAATGTACCTGCCAAAAACATTTGATTTTACGACGTATGGTCCAGGAGATCTCACATATACACTGAGGTGTATTAATATCCGCCACTCCATGAATAACGTTTTAATTTATTATTCCCCTATAACTAACTACATTCGTAAGAAATTTCGCAGGCAGTATTCACGTACCCCACTGGATGCACCTGCAAAATTATACCTTGTACGATACATACTTCAGGAGGTTTCACTTCGATACAAAGCTACAATTCAGAAAAGTTTTCAGAAAAGACTTTACAGTATATCAATTTATATTTGAAGCTAGTTCTTCTTTAGTGTCCTCTGTACTTCTACTATTAGGCTGCCCATAAAGTCAAACTCATATACTACTTTTAGTGTCTCATTTCCCAATCACGTTCTCACAGGAACGTCTGATTTAATTCAGTTGTCTTCCTTTACATTTGTAGAAGTAATTTTATAATCCCTTTCAAAGCACTGTCTGTACGATTTCACTGTTCCTTTCCTGTCCCTGATGGAACTACAATGTCACCGACAAAACTCAAAAGTTTTGTTTCTTCCCCATGAAATTTAATTCCCTTTCAAAGTTTCTACTTGTGTTACTTAATAGCTTGCTCAGCGCACAGACTGATTAACATTTTGGATCGACTAGAACCATATCTTACGAGGGCACTTAATTATAAGTACAGATCAAAATAATTTAAACAAATGTTTTGCTCATGACGCTTCCAGAGCAATATTAGCAGAGCACCTCTGCAACTTACCATGTACCAGCAAAGAGTGTTGAGTCCCTTGTTTGAAGCACGCCTCTAACATGCGCAAGTGGTGATGGAGGGGAAGGAGGGGAAGAATTTGTTGCCAAACTGTACACCTACATTCAGTGATACAGGGCTTCGGTTCTCTGTGACTGGCGACTGTCTCTTGTTCTGAATTCAGCAGGCTAAATGCTAGGTTGGCACTGTAAACCTACAACTCTATGGAAACCTCTTAATATATTGATGTGAACGTAAGATAAGTTGTAGCCTCCTAGCTACACATGCTCACACACAAATACAAAAGAATGTGAGGACGGTAAAATACTGCATAAAACGAAAAAAAGTAAATTAACACAAGCACAATTATCTTTACCAGAGGTTATGTGATTAATCTTGGAGTAAAACGACAGAAAGGAGAAGAAAAAAATAGGAAAAGTCTAGCAGCTGTCCTCTCGACATTACTGAATGTGATTCTTAGCCGGCCCTTTCACAATATTTTGTGTACATAATTCCTAACTTTTTGTGTGCCTTTTGCAGTGGAATTAGTGTAACGATACTGCGGAAAAGAATAACTTCGAAACAATTTTTTTGCGTCTTTTGGAAGGGAATGCATGTGAAGGTATTAGGGAAGAGAATAATTTCGAAACATTTTCTTTTGGAGGGAAATGTGTGTGAAGATAGGTTAAGTTGGCATTTAAGTGCTTGTTTTAGGAAGTTCTGAGGTTAGTTTAAAGTTTTAAACTCCAGTAATGTGGGGCCCAATATGGGTGATTGTGCGGAGAATGGAAATGAGAAACAAGATAGAATCCATGGTGGCTAAAGTAAACAATTCGCTGAGAGAGTCTACTCAGAAGAGACTGCTATTTTTAAACACATGGGTGTCCTGTTAATTGAGAGACTTGAGCTGGAAGGTTTATTTGTAGGAATAACTTCAGTGATAGGACTTACGTTTCAAAGGCTCATAGAGGAATTGGCTAACAGAATCGCAACGCGTGAGAAGATGGAAATGGTGAGAGAACAAGCCATTCCAACCGATATCTCAGAGGTTCGCGATCACGTAGCAGTAGTTCAACAAGAGTGAGCTGGTTTACATAGTGAACTAGTAGAAAAAATGGACTCGTTTGCCGCCGCCACTAACAAAGGGTTAGAAGACATACAACTGGGAAAGCAAGTCACTATAATAAAATCTGAACTATAAGTCCACCATAATGAGTGAAACACAGTTACACAAGCAACTGAAGAAAGTCAGGAACTTAAAGGAGCGATCCAGAATGATGAGGCAGCAACGTCAGTCAGTTTATCAAGTAGAATAGAAGAAGATAACTGAGCGCTCTGTACTGATACCGGGTTGCATTAAGGAAGCACCGTCTGACAAAGTTGAGATAACAAGTGTAATGAACGGACAAATATCAGTTATGAATTCAATCGCATGCTCTCGTGGGGTCTGAAGACGGCATATTTATGCCATTTACCAAAAAAAATTTCAAGGAAAAGTTTTTGGAAGGTTTTTAGTTCACTATCAAACAGAAAGGCATCAGTCTCGAATTACTGCAGGGATGGAAGTTCCCCACGAATGTGTGCCTGAGTTCGAAAAACTCCCTTTATAACATTTTGGGGAACTCAATCAGTATCTCATCAGCCAGTTTAAGGCTGAAGATTTGGTAACACTAATCATCCACATACTGACGATGGGGGTTAGGGAACCACTAATAACTATACCGAAGGCCGATAAAGAGATACTGTTGAGTTTTTAGAACACTTAGAAGTGCATCTTGTAAAACTCGAAGAATGAGTAGTGAAGTGGTGAGGGATAGCACGAACAAAATAATGGGAACAGCAATAGTCCATGAGGCAAAACAGCGTTTTGAGATGGACAGTACGGCCAAACATATACAATGAGAGAGTAAATAAACCCACGCATTAACATAAAGACGACAGGAAGCAGTTACCGGCGCATCAGGTTCAGATGTGCACACACACACAGGCACGTGACTACTCTGACTTCGTACAATCGGAGTGGAACAGGATCCTGTCGTGAGAGGCTGATGCGATATGGTAACGAGAGAATGCAGCACATTTAGAAGAAAACTTGCCGTAACAATAGACGAATTATCAACCGCTCATAGAAACTACAGTTAGATGAAAATGGTTCCTTGCAATTTTTAACTCTGGTAGTCGGTTTATGGCGACTGCGGAAATATAGAAGCAATATAGAAGAAAGGACTAATTCCACTACTACCACTTCTAGGGGCTGGATTTCAGGATGCCACAGGAGAGAAAAGTGCATCTGTCAAGTCACAAGCGTGTACTGAATTTTCGTTGGGGAAGCACAGGTTCGAATGGAAATCGAAATGATCGTATGGCGTCAGTGAACGGGAGGTCCCAGGTGGGGTGTTCGACCTCAATGTGAAAGCCCTATTGAGTGCGACGCAACATTGGTCGACTTGCGCGTCGACAATGGCGATGAGATGATGATGAGGACAACATAACACCCAGTCCCTGAGGGGAGAAAATCTCCCACCCCCGACAGGGAATCGAACGCGGGCCCCCGTACATGGCCCACTAGCTCGTTGACTATTCAGCTAATGGGGTGGAAAAATGTTCGAATAATGCGTGCTTGTAGCATCGTTTATCTACCAAAGTTACCCTGGGATGGGTTGGGATGTTCTGGAACCAAGTGCGATTAGGCTTAGTAAAGGAACAGTGAAAATTAAGTGCCCTAATATAACAAATAACACACTCAAAAAAAAATTCGAAACCTGTAATTGTTTTATCCATTTTCATCCCTACTTTTCCGCGCTCTTATGTCGTGTCATCACGGGAGTGTTCAACATTGACACATGGGGGAACAAATGCCAGTGTCTCTACAAGACCACCCACTTCGGCAATAACCTCGGTGTCTGCCACGCATCTTTCTTGAGCACGTTACAGTGTGTTTGTCAAAAACTGGATTAAAATGCAGCCGTGAGGCTGCTTCTGTTCCTGTGCGTCAGACCACCCCTTCGACACGCTCAACTGGAGTTTGCCTGTATTCAGACGCTTGAGCATGCACAACTGTGGTTAGACAAACATTTAGGAACCAGGTTTTAGTTTGTAAGACATTACCAGGGGAATATGTTTACTCTGACAACAATTATTGAGTACGAACGGTAAATTAAAACTGAGGAAACTGCAAGAAAGCCAGGAATTTAAAGAGATGAGACCTGGATGAACTGAAAGAACTAGAGGCTGTAGAGTCTTTCAGAAGGAAGATTATGGAACTACTGACAAGAATAAGGCAAAGGACCACAACAGATGAAGAATGCGTAGCTTTTAGAGATGAAATACTGAATGCAGCAGACGATCAAATACGTAAATAGACGACGGCTTGTAGAAATTCTTGTTTGACGCCATAGATATTGAAATTAATTGATGAAACGAGGAAATATAACAATACAGTAAATGCAGCAGGAGACATGGAATACAAACGTCAGAAAAATGCGATCGACAGGAAGCGCAAAATGGCTAAGCAGGAACGGCTAGAGGACAAATGTATGGATTTAGAAGGAGTAAGACAGATGCCGCCTACAGGAAAAATTCGAGAGACCTTTGGAGAAAAGAGGACCACCAATATGCATATCAAGAGCTCAGATGGAAAACAAGCTCTAAGCAAAGAAGGTAAAAGGAAAGTGGATGGAATGTATGGAGGATCTATACAATGTACTTGACGCAAATATGGAAACTGAAGAGGGCATAGACGGAGATGAGATGAGTAACATGATACAGCGTGAAGAATTTGAGAGAGCACTGAAAAATCTAAGTCGGAACAAGGCTTCGCGAATAAATAATATTACGTTAGAACTACTTATAACCGTACCAGAGGCAGCCATGACAAAACGCTTCCATGTGCTGAGCAAGATGTATGAACCATATGATATATCCTCAGAATTCAAGAAGAAAGTAACAATACCAACTACAAAGAATGCTGGTGCTGACATGTACGAACCATATGATATATCCTCAGAATTCAAGAAGAAAGTAACAATACCAACTACAAAGAATGCTGGTGCAGACATGTGTGAAAATTACCGAACTATCAATTTCAAAACCTGCAAAATACTAACACATATTCCTTACAGACGCATACAACAACTGGTAGAAGCTGACCTCGGGGAAGATGAGTTTGGGTTCCAGAGAAATGTAGCAATACACGTGGCAATACTAACCCTATGACTTCCCATAGAAAGCAGGTAACACTTATAAGAGTCGAGGGGCAGAAAAGGGAAGCAATGGTTCAGAAGGAAGTCAGATAGGCTTGTAGCCTACCCTCAATGTTATTCAATCAGTATATTGGACAAGGAGTAAAGCAAACAAAAGAAAGGATAGGAATTAAAGTCGAGGAAGAAGAGGTGAAAGCTTTGAGGTTTGCCGATAACATTGCAATTCACTCAGAGACAGTAAAGAACTGAAAGGAGCAGTTGAACCCAATGCAGAATATAAGATGAACATCAACCAAAGCAAAGCTAAGATAGTGAAATGTAGCCGAAAAGAATGAGGTGATGCTGAGGGAATTAGATTAGGAAATGAGACACTTAAATAGATGAGTTTTGCTATTTGGGCAGCAAAATAATTGATAATAGTCGAAGTAGAGAGCATATAAAATGTAGGCTGGCGAAGGTAAGAAAAGCATTTCTGAAGCACTGTAATTTGCTAACATGGAGTTGAGGTTCAGGTGTCACGAAATTGGTCTGAAAGTATTTATATGGAGTGTAGCCATGTATGGAAGTGGAACATGGACGATCAATAGTTTAGACAAGAAGAGATTAGAAGCTTTTGAAATGTGGTGCTACATAACACTGCTGCAGATTGGATCAGTAGATCACGTAACTAATGGGGAGGTACTGAATAGAACTGTGAGGGAAGAGGTCTTTGTGGCACAACTTCACTGTAAGAAGGGATCGGTTGACAGGAAAAATTCTGAGGGATCACCATTTTAGTACCGGCGAGATGCGAGTAGGGGAAAACTGTTAGAGGGAGTCCCAGAGATGAATTAAGAGAGGGATACTGGTTGCAGTAGTTACCTGGAGATGAAGAGGCTAGAGTAGCATGGAGAGCTGCACCAAACCAGTATTTGAACTGAAGACCACCACAGCAACAACAACTACAGAGGTGTGTTGTTTTACCTGGAACTCATAGGTAAATTCATTTATGTTCCTGTGTGATTTGAAAACATATCCTGGCGCTTGTGTAGGAGACTTCTTTATTCATGCCTATCGTCTTTCGGAATTTTGGTTACCTCAGTCTTCTTAGCCTTTATAGCTTCGTTCAGGCTCCATCGGATGACTGGTATAGTTATCTCTTCGATAGCACTGAATTCTTTGCATTCGTGCCCTTGTCAGTATGGAGCGATTCCTAAAATAACACATCATTGTCAATATCTCCAATATGCACTGTTCAGTCAAATAGGAGTACAACGACACTGTGCAACAACCTTAAAGGTTCACTTTTTGAAAAGACCTTATTGCTGATCATCGCAACACTTGACTTTGATATTTCGTTCGAAGATGTCGAACACGATACTCTGTGACGGTGCAAAAGAGTAGGACCCTGCGATGTCGCTCAAGTGCTTAGCGACGCTTGACACAGGAAGTTATGGACACATGCGGGAAAAAGGATAAATTCCAGATGTTCAATTGAACTGTAAGGTGGGTTAATGTTATTATATTGACACCAAAGTGCATCTCAATTCTGGCCAACGCGACCAAGACGTGAATCTCGAGGCTAAGTATATCACATACCCTCTTAACCACATTTCACCCTTTTTCTTGATGCCTCTGCGTTGAAGGTCTGAACCCCATCATCAAGCATTGAAATCCCACATTTTTAGTTTGGGTGAAGATGAAAATATCTCAGACGCACCAACCCACAGAATCTACACGGAACGGACTCCAGGTATGGCACAAAGGGCGTCAATGAAAACAACCCTTCCACTGGGGCCTTCATTTTCACACATTTCACTGTCAAAACCACAGAAAGCACTGCAGTGACCAACCGGACGACGTTCATGGCGAATATGGCCACTGCAGCCACACCCTCTTCGTTTCTACGTCCTCTAAAGACATAGCGAGGATGCAGTCGTGCCCACTAGTGGTGTGATCACACGACAGTTCAACACTGACACACGCTTGAATAAATTGGCAAAATATCCCTCTGAGACCACCCCTTCGGCAACACTCTTGCACCATCCATACGTCCCTCTTGAGCACGTTACTTGTGGACCTTTCAGAAACTGCGACAAAAGTCCTGCCTTGCACCTGCTCAAGTGACTGAAAGCAGGCCAAATCTACTTGACCGTGTCGAAGGACTTGCCAAACCCACAGGAGCAGAAGCAGCTTCACATAGTAGGGGTGGTTCCATTGACGTACTTGATGCCCGTTTCAGCGAGTTTTCCTGTAGCTACTGAGCGATGTTGTGTATGTAGTGTTATGCCCGGCCACCCATATGAAAACCTCGTGATTTCTGTCCTGCATCGCATACACGTCAAAACTAGGCATGAAATATGGATGAAAGGAGGAGTGACAATCTTCCCATTGTTTGACGAGTCCGCGGTCGCCTTGAGCAAAGCTGGTGAAATTTGGTGCAAGTGTCCACAATCAGTTTAAAAAACTGCAGAATACTAACACATATTCTTTACAGCCGAATGCAAAACCTAGTATAAGCTGACCTCGGGAAGATGATTTTGGGTTCCAGAGAAATGTAGCAACACACGAGGCAGTACTAACCCTATGACTTCCCATAGAAAGCAGACGGCACTTATAAGAGTCGAGGGGCAGGAAATGGAAGCAATGGTTGAGAAGGAAGTGAGACAGACTTGTAGTCTACCCCCAATGTTACTCAATCAGTATATTGAACAATTAACAAAGCAAACAAAAAAGAGGACAGGAATTAAAGTCCAAGGAGAAGAAGTGAAAGCTTTGAGGTTTGCCAATGACATTGTAATTCTCTCAGAGACAGCAAAGAACTTAAAGGAGCTGTTGAACCGAATGAAGAATATAAGATGAACGTCAACAAAAGCAAAACTAAGATAGTGGAATGTAGCCGAATTGGATCAGGTGATGCTGAGTGTATTAAAATAGGAAATGAGACACTTAAATAGATGAGTTTTGCTATTTTGGCAGCAAAGTAATTGATGATTAACTGTAGGCTGGCGAATGCAAGAAAAGCATTTCTGAAGCAGAGTAATTTGCTAACAAGGAGTTTATATTTTGGTGTCACGAAATTTGTCTGAAAGTATTTATATAGAGTGTAGCTATACACGGAAGTGAAATATGGGCGAAAAACAGTAGAGACAAGAAGAGAATAGAAGGTTATGAAATGTGCTGTTACATAACAATGCTGAAGCTTATATCAGTTGATCACATAACCAATGAGGAGGTACTGAATAGAACTGGGGTGATGAGGGCTATGTGGCACAACTTGACTAGAAGAAGGGATCGGTTGATAGGACACATTCTGAGGCATCAAGGGATCACCAATTTAGAACTGTCGGGATGCGAGGAGGGGAAAAATCGTAGGAGACCAAGAGATGAACAAAGAGAGGGATACGGGTTACAGTAGTTACCTGGAGATGAAGAGGCTAGAGTAGAACATTTCTTTAATCTCTTCATCAGCTGCAGAGCTAGTTGGCATATAAATTTTTACTACTGTGGTGGGAGTGGGCTTCGTGTCTATCTTAGCGTTCACCGCGCAGTCTATTGTAGCTTATTCGCGTTTCAATTTTTTATTCATTATTACACCAACTCCTGGATCACCCCTATTTCAATTCTTATTTATAACACTGTATTCATATAACCAGTATTCCCGCTCCTCTTGCCTCCGAACTTCACTAGTTCCCACTGTATCTAACTTCAACCTGTCCATTGACCCTTTTAAATTCCCTAGCCTACCTGCCCGACTAAGGAATCTGACATTAACCGCTCCTATACGTAGAAAGCCATTTTCGTTTCCCCTAATAACAATGTCCTCCTGAGTAGCCCCGCCCAGAGATCCGAATGGGGGACTATTTTAATTCCGGAATATTTTTCCTAACAGGCTGCCAGCCTCAGTTAACCATAGAGTTGAGGTGCATGCCCTCGGGAAAAATTACGGCTGTACTTCCCCCTCGCTTCCAGCCATTCGCAATACCAGCTCAGCAAAGCCGTTGTGTTTGATGTTACAAGACCAGTTCAGTTAATCCCTCAGACTGTGGCCCCTGAAACTACTTGTCAAGCTGCCGCTCCCCTTCAGGAACCATACGGTTCTCTGTCCTCTCAACAGATACCCGTTCGAGGTGATACGACAATCTGTATCGCTGAGGCACACAAAAATCCCCACCAGCGGCAACCTCTATGGTTCATTTGTGGAGGGGGTGGCACACACATTCACTATTACACCAAAACGTAACACATCCCATTAGTCAAGGACGATCTAGTAGAAGGAATACTAGACTGAAAGATTCACAGTTGGTAACAAAATGCACCGTTAGCCACTATTACAGCACAAATGTAGCTACACCTAAGAATAACATATCAGTGCAGTAGACAGTCCATGCTAGAAAATTAAACAAAATTACATGAGAGAAAAGAGAGCAGGACGTGACTACGTATGAGTTGCTGCACAGGTTTCTCAGGGTACAAACTATAATTAATGTGTACCTGATGGCTGGGTACACATGGTTAGCACCTCACTGTCTTTCTGCAGAATTGAAAAACATACCAGTTTCTGCCACTACCATTTAGGCTTAGTGTATTGACGTCAGCCTTCGTAAGAAGCAAGCGTAAAGTGCTGGGACGCGATCTTCAAAGTAGAGAACCGTTTACACTGATAACATGCATACATCTGCAAAATTCTAGAAGCTTCCCAATCAAATATTAGCGACGGTATTACAAACCGTCTCCGACCACTGAGTGAATGAGATTCAGAGGCAATGTGAATGGAGAGGAGTGTGTGAAATTTTCAGTGCACGTATTCAGCAGTGATGGGATATTGTTCGACCCAGCTAAACTCTAAGCTATGCGAGAAGCTCCTGAGCCAAAACCTACAGGAAAAAGCAGTTTTTTTACGTGGATGGTCAGATTCAATTTTAAATTCCTGAGAAATCAATCTGTTAATGCTTTGCACATGTAAGCCCTCAAAGAAACAATTCTGTGTGGAGGCGTATTGAGCAGTATCGAGAATAATTTGAAAGAATTAAATATCAAATGTATAAAACATAAATGCCATAGAGCCCAGACCATACGCAATAGTTTCATCTTGTTAACGACCGCTCCGTTTTTTGCATAGGATAGAACATTTTTCAAATGAGAATAAGTGAACGTGAAATAGTAAGAGGAAATGTGGGTTTTACCTGTAGATTACTTGAACAGCAGGAGCAAAATAATGCGGTTAGTTAAGTTAACACCAAAACTAACCTCGATTAACCATAAAGAATCAGACAAAGGAACACGAGTGAAGACAGAGAGACCACATCAAAATTTACTAAAACTAGTGGGGCGGACACATATTCGAATAATGTGTGCTTGTAGCATCGTTTATGTACCCCAGTTGCTCTGGGATTGGTTTCGATAGTCTGTAACCAAGTGTGAATGGACTTACTAAAGGAACAGTAAGTTAAGGGCCGAAATATAACAAATTACTCACTCAATAAAAAATTTCGAATCCCCGTAATTGTCTCCTATTGCAGCTTGTAAGTCTGAAATTTGCCTCAAAGTTCTCTAAGAATTTCCTCTGTATCGGTGGAAAAGTGTGGTGCTCTGTAACTTCACACTTCGGCTCGTCGATGTTTCAAAGTGGGAGGTATCGACAGATGCGATAAAGAGCAACAGCTAAGATGTCTGTGTAAGCTGTATAGTGGGTCATGATATCACACTTGCACCAAATTTCACAATCTCTGCTCAAGGCGACCGTGGGCTTGTCAAACAATGGGAAGCTTGTGACACCTCCTGTCATCCACAATTCAACCCTAGTTTTGCCGTTTCTGCGATGGAGGGCAGAAAGGCGACACCTAACGTTGAAATCACGTCTTTTTCATATGGGTGGCCGGGCATAACACTACATACACAACATCGCTCAGAAGCGACACGAAAAACGGTCTGGGATGGGCATCAAGTGCATCAGTGGAACCACCCCTACTATTGGCGCGTTGATTCCAACATATTCACAGTACGATGAGCAACAGGACGACGATCTTGACAAATATGGCCACTGGTGCTGCCTCCGGCGTGTCAACCCCATCATATGTAAAGAGCATGGCTTCAAGCGCACTGAACGGTATTGCAGCCTCTTGGCGTGAAGTGTGACAGCAATTGCTGTTGTTCCATACAGAGTGGAACCAGTATGGATAATTCAAAACAATAAGACAAATTTGAACGTGATCCGGAGCACAAAAGTGTTTTATCCATTTTCATCCCTACTTTTCCGCGCTCTTCTGTGGTGTGATCACGGGAATGCTCAACATTGACAAATAGGGGAACAAATGGCAGTGTCTCTATAAGACCACCCAATTCAGTAATAACCTCAGTGTCAGCCACGCATCATTCTTGAGCGCCTTACTGAGTATTTGTCAAAAACTGGACTCAAATTCAGCTGTGAAGCTGCTTCTGCTCCTGTGGGTCAGGCAACCCCTTCGACACGGTCAAGTGGATTTTGCCTGCTTTCAGTCACTTGAACAGGCGCAAGGAAGGATTTTTGTCGAAGTTTCTGAAAGGTTCACTAATAACGTGCTCAAGGGTAACGTATGGATAGTGCAAGAGTGTTGTCGAAGGAGTGGTCATAGAGGGAAACTTGGCCACTTTATTCAAGAGTGTGTCAGTGTTGAACTGTCATGAGACCATACCGCTGGTGGGCGCGAAAGAGGAGGAATGTAAAAACATAAAAACAAGTTACAGCTTCGGTTCATGTTCAGATTGCGTCGGACTGTTTTGAGCAGACCGTAGTTTTTAAATTCTGAACGGTACAGCAAAAGTTGCTGCCACCCTGCACTTCAAAAGGTGGGTTTACGTGCAGTGATGCTGCAGCCTCGAGGTGTCATTAGAGTAAAGTCGAAACGAAGAGGGTATGGCTGGAGTAGCCATATTTGCCATGAACGTCGTCTTGTTGGTCACTGCAGTGCTTCCTGTGGTTTTGACAGCGAAATGTGTGGGAATGAAGGCGCCAATGGAAGGGGTGTTACCATTGACGCCCTTTGCGCCATACCTGGAGTCCTTTCCGTGTAGATTGTATGGGTCGGTGCGTCTGAGATATTTTCCTCTGCCACCCAAACGAAAACTGTGGGATTTCTACGCTAGATGACGCGGTTCAGACGTTAAACGCTGAGGTATCAAGAAAAAGGGTGAAATGTGGGTAAGAGGGTATGTGATATCCTTAGCATCCATTGACACGTTCATGGTCGTGTTGGCCGTATTGAGATGAACTTTGGTGTCAATATAACAACAATAACCCACCTAACAGTTTACGTGAACATCTGGGCTTTGGCCTTTTTACCACATTTGTCGACAACTTGCTGTGTCAAGCGTCGCTAATTACTTGAGCGACATTGCAGGGTACTACTCTTTTGCACAGTCGCAGAGTAGTGTGTTAGGCATGTTAGAACGAAATGTGAAAGTCATGTGTTGCAATGATCTGCAATAAGTTGTTTTCAAAAAGGGACCTTCAGTGTTGTCACACAGTGTAGTTGTACTCCTATAACACTTGGCAGTGCATATAGGAGATACTGACAATGAGGTGTTAATTTTACGAATCGCTGCATATTGATAAGGGCACGAATGCAAAGAATTCAGTGTTAACAAAGAGATAAGTAAACCAGTCATCCGATAGGAGCCTGAACTTAGCTATAGAAGCTAAGAAGACTGAGGTAACCCAAATGCCGAAAGACGATAGGCATGAATTAAGAAGTCTCCTACACAAGCATAAGACTGTGTTTTGAAATCATCAATGCTCTTACTTCTGCACCCTGGACTTTAATTCCTATCTTTTCCTTCGTTTGCGTTACTCCTTGTTCTATATACTGATTGAGTAACATCGGGGGTAGGCTTCAAGCTTGTCTCACTTCCTTCTCAACCATTGCTTCCCTTTCCTGCTCCTCGACTCTTAAAAGTGCCATCTGCTTTCTATTGGAAGTCATAGGGTTAGTATTGCCACGTGTGCTGCAATATTTCTCTGCAACCCAAACTCATCTTCCCCGAGGCCAGCTTCTACCAGTTTTTTCATTCGTCTGTAAAGAATATGTGTTAATATTTTCCAGTTTTTTAAACCGATAGTGGACACTTGCACCAAATTTCACCAGCTTTGCTCAAGGCGACCGCGGACTTGTGAAACAGTCGAGGGACAGGGAAAGGGAAGCAATGGCTGAGAAGGAAGAGAGACAGGCTTGTATCCTACCCTCGATGTTATTCAATTAGTATATTGAACAAGGAGTAAAGCAAACAAAAGGAAGGATAGGAATTAAAGTCCAGGGAGAAGAAGTAAAAGGTTAGAGCTTGGCCGATGACATTATAATTTTCTCAGAGGCAGCAAAGAACTTAGAGGAGCTGTTGAACGGAATGAAGAATATTAGATGAACATCAGCAAAAGTAAAACTAAGATAGTGGAATGTAGCCGAATTGCTTCAGGTGATATTGATGGAATTAGATCAGGAAATGAGACACTTAATGTAGTAAGTGAGTTTTGCTATTCGGGCAGCAAAATAACTGATGATGGTCGAAGTAGAGACCATATAAAATGCAGGCTGGCGAAGGAAAGAAAAGCGTCTCTGAAGAAGATAAATTTGCTAACTTCGCGATTAGATTTAGGTTATAACTGCCAGGTGCTTCCTATGGGAAGTCATAGGGTTAGTATTGCCACGTCTATTCCCAAATGTCTCCGGAATAGCAACTCATCTTTCGCAAGGTCAGCTTCTACCAGCTTTTGCATTCTTATGTAAAGAATTTGTGTTAGTATGTTGCATATTATTAATGTGATAGTTTGGTAATTTTCACAGCTGTCAGCACCAGTTTTCTTTGTAATTGGTATTATTATGTTCTTCTTGAATTCTGGGGGTATATCACCTGTCTCATACATCTTGCTCACCACACGGTTATGAGTAGTTCTAACGGAATGTTGGCTATTCGTGAAGCTTGGTTTCGACTTAGGTCATTCAGTGCTCTCCCAAATTCTTTACACAATATCATATTACCCATCTCATCTAAATCTATGTCCTCTTCAGTTTTCCATAACATTTGCGTCAAGTACATTGTATAGAGCCTCCATATACTCTATCAACCTTTCTTTTCCATTCTTTGCTTGGAATTTGTTTTCCATCTGAGCTCTTGATATTCATATAGGTAGTCCTCTTTTCTCTAAAGGTCTCTCTAATTTTCCTGTAGGTGACGTCTATCTTACCCCTAGTGATATATGCTTCTAACTCCTTATATTTGTCCTCTAGCCGTTCCTGCTTAGCCATTTGGCACTTCCTGTCGATCGCATTTTTGAGACGTTTGTATTTCCTTTCACCTGCTTCATTTACTGCATTTTTTTATTTATTCCTTTCTTCAACTAAATTCAATATCTATGGCGTCACACAAGAATTTCTACTACCCTTCGCCTATTTACCTATTTGATCCTCTGCTGCATTCAGTATTTCATCTCTGGTCAGATTCAATCGTAAATTCTTGAGAAATCCATCTCTTAATGCTCTACACATGCTAGCCCTCAAAGAAACAATTCTGTGTGGAGGCGTATTGAGCAGTGTCGAGAACAATTCGAAAGAACTAAATATTAAATGTATAAAGCGTAAATTCCATACAGCCTAGACATTCATCAATAGTTTCATCTTGTCAGAGACCCCTCCGTTTTTTCATAGGATACGACATTTTTCAAATGAGAATAAGTGAATATGAAATAGTAGGAATGAATATGGGTTTTACCAGTAGGTTACTTAAACAGCAGGAGCCAAATTATGCGGTTAGTTACGTCAACACCAAAACTAACCTCGATTAGCCATAAAGAATCAGACAGAGGAACACGAGTGAAGGCAGAGATCCCACATTAAAACTTACTAAAATATCGCACTAATTCAAACGTAACTCCTCTAAATGACGTAAGAAATCCGCCATTTCTAACGTTGATCTACAAATCAAACTGCCAGTTGGCTTAATAGAACAACAGGATGTTATGCTACATGATACATTAGGGCAGCAAAGTTACTTACAGTAGGCCGAAGACTAATCCCTTCTTTGAGGATCCTCGAAAGGCCCTAATTATGGTCTATGGGAGTCAGTAGTATAAGAGTTAAGACAGTTGATATTCTGTTGAAGCAAGGAAACTTTCTTCAAGATGTTGTCAGTGTTTCTCTTAACAATATTTGTTGGATCAGCGCTGAGTCTGCAATAAGCTGAAGATGTTACAGGGATCGATTTATTTCCGAGATTTTCGCCCACATAAGACGGTGGAAATGTCTGCTGAATGCACCGTTACTCCTGAGAATACCTTCGAAGGCTATCCCACCTTATGCATCGTAGCGTAAAATCTTGACCCTCATATCACTTGTGGAGTAGCAGGCTTCTACTGCTAACAAGTACCGGAAAAGAGAAAAGAAATGTAGTGAACTGGATATGTGACAGTGGGTAGGAGACCATGATACACACCCAGAACTATGAGTAATTTGCTGTACGATAACACACACTATCAGTGCAACCAAAACCCAAACAGAGCCAACTGTAACAATGTGTCGTTGGAAGCTTTGGGCAAGCGTCTGTCTGCAGGAAGAAGGGGAATGGGTAGCCTGTCAGTTGATACAGCACTTTATTGACCACATTGATCAGACATAATTCAACAAATCTGAAACAGACAGACTGCGGTCCGCGGGAGATGATCCTCAGAGCCGACCCCAACGGTACGAATGCAGCTTAGAATATAGCATTAAAGGTGATTCTGAGGAAATAGGAACAGCGACAGCACAAATTGGTATGGGGTTTGTGTAGTTTTTACAGCGCCGTGACCAATGTTGAGCTAATACGGCTGTTAGCAGTGTTAACAAAGCTCTCAGCAGTTTACTGTTAACTTAAAGAAAGTCTCATACCTGTGTCGTTCCTGTTACTGCAATTGGGAGATGGAAATACGTAAATCATGGTGTGCACCTAACTCGGAGGAGGAACGCAAGCACACAAGTGATATACCTTGTCATTACTGGAGTTAAAAGAGCTCAGTTTCTAGGTTGCATCCAGGTTACAGACAGTACTGAAAGAAACTACAGCAGAAACGGGACATAATATATGTAACAGTTTCCAGAAAAATAAAATTAATTTCGTCATCAGATCATTAGACGGCTGAAAAACCTGTTAGATGAGCTTCTTCTACGCCTAGAACATGCAGAAAACTCTAAAGTAATAGGTGTTCTGTGCCTCTCAGAACACCACGCAACCACAGTGAAAAAGTTAAGTATCAGAGATTATAGATCCCGTGTAGCGCAGTTTCAAGTGGCCTATATCGACCTCCAGGGGTCGACTCCAAACATCTAGGGGTCCATGACAGAAAAAAGTAGTTGTGGGGCATTAAATGTAAATGGGATTCCACGACAGTGTCTCCCATTTAGGCCGGAAACAAACAAAATTTGGATTTGGTGGAGCAACTCTTCATTTTGGCTCTCCTACTCGCAGTATTCAGCTCCATTACCGATCAGTTTTCAAGATCCACTCAGTAAAGTACTATTCCTTACCCTTCTCCGAGGAGTGATGGGCCTCGATCCTTTTCGTCTCTCGTTAAGAGATGTATTAATTTTCAACACAGCACAATACAACGATCTCTTTGCAACGGCTACAGATGCTAGATTCTATGTTACACCACTGAGGTTGTCAATGGCAAGAAACAAAACATAAGCGGACGCAAATCGAGAGATTTCTACCAATGCTGAACCAGGGAGACCGCTTTCATCTTATTGTGAAAAGATGACAGTTATATACCATACGTTTTAGAGTAAATCGTTATTATATTATTCGGTATAGTCCGGAGAAAAGTAAATAAATTACTTTCTTTCTTTAATTCTCCGTTTGTGATCCCTTCGATTGTGTTGAGACACGCCAGTCATGACTTGGGTTTGAGGCGGTTGATTTGATCGGTATGTTATGTTACATTTACAAAAATTTTTCCTCAAAAAAGTAATAATAAACATATCCGAATGTAAACAGAAATGTAGATCCTGCGAACAGTATTAAAAGACAGAGAAAAGACGGAACTTTGTGAATGGAAGAAAAAGCCGCAGGTGTGACATGGGCAGGGCGAAGGAAATGTTAGGTCAGAGGGTCTAGCGGGTGACTCGGGGAAGACAGTAGAGCAGGTTCAAATGGTTCAAATGGCTCTGAGCACTATGTGACTTAACATCTGAGGCCATCAGTCCCATAGAACTTAGAACTACTTAAACTAAAGTAACTTAAGGACATCACACACATACATGCCCAAGGCAGGATTCGAACCTGCGACCGTAGCAATCGCGCGGTTCCGGACGGGAGCGCCTAGAACGCTCGGCCACAGCGGCAGTAGAGTAGGTAACAGGAGGAGACAGTTCCGTGGAGATACACAATGTGATCAAAAGTATCCGGACACCTGGCTGAAAATGATTTACAAGTTTGTGGCGCCCTCCATCGGTAATGCTGGAATTCAGTATGGTGTCGGCCCACCCTCAGCCTTGATGACAGCTTCCACTCTCGCAGGCATACGTTCAGTCAGGTGATGGAATGGGGAATGGCAGCCCATTCTTCACGGTGTGCTGCTCTGAATAGAGGTATCGATGCCGGTCGATGAGGGCTGGCACGAAGTCATATTTCCAAAACATTCCAAAGATGTTCTATAGGATTCAGGTCAGGACTTTGAGCACGCCAGTGTATTACAGGGACGCTACTGTCGTTTAACCACTTCGCCACATGCAGCGCATTATGAACAGGGGCTTGATCGTTTGAAAGATGCAGTCGCCAGCCCCGAATTGCTCTTCAACAGTGGGAAGCAAGAAGGTGTTTAGAACATCAGTGTATGCTTGTGCTCGATAGTGCCACGTAAAGCAACACGGGATGCAAGCCCCCTCCATGAAAAACACGACCACACCATAACACCACCGCATTCGAATTTTACTATTGGCACTACACACGCTGCAAGATGAAGTTCACCACGTTATACCCACTCCCTGCCATCGGATCGCCACATTGTGTACTGCGATTCGTCGATTCGTCACTCCACACAACATTTGTCTACTGTTCAGTCGTCCAATGTTTACGTTCCTTACACTATCGTTTGTCATTTACCGGCGTGATGTGTGGCTTATGATAAGCCGCTCGACCATGAAATCCAAGTTTTCTCACCTCCCGACTAACTGTCATAGTACTTGCAGTGGATGCTGATGCAGTTTGGAATTCCTGTGTGATGGTCTGGATAGATATTTGCGTATTACACATTACGACCCACTTCAACTGTCGGCGGTCTCTGTCAGTCAACAGACGAGGTCTGCCTGTACTCTTTTGTGCTGTACGTGTCCCTTCATGTTTCCACTTCACTATTACATTGGAAACGGTGGACCTAGGGATGTTTAGGAGTGTGGAAATCTCGCGTACATACGTATGACACAAGTGACACCCAATCACCTGACGACGTTAGTAGGCCGTGAGTTCCGCGGAGCGCCCCATTCTGCTATCTCACGACGTCTAACGACTAGTGAGGTCGCTGATATGGAGTACCTGGCAGTAGGTGGCAGCATAGTGCGCCTAATATGAAAAACATATGTTTTTGCGGGTGTCCGGATACTTTTGATCCCACAGTGTAGGCGTCATAAGCAGTGGCATGGAGAGGCACCCAGAGTGTTAGGCTGATTTTGCTGCTGGGAGTTAGGTAGCCTCAAGGCTCTGTTTATCTTAGATTCAGACGAGGGTTTGATTTAGTAGATGGAACACTGATAGATAGTTACTGTCTTTGTGCCAGGATTTGACTGTAGCGTCGAGGCCCCTCAGATAGGTAGGTCATGTTGTACTAAAGTTTCGGAATAAATTTCAATGTTACTTACTCCATTTCAGTGTTTACCCTCCTCGTCATCCTATCATCTCGTACATCTACATCAGAGAATTTACATCAGTCAATCAAGTCTCCCTCCCAGTTTCGTCAACGAACTGAAGTCGCTGTAGAACAAATCCCTGGTGCTCAAATCCTAGCAAAACCCACGCTCAGTCTGCGGATAAAGCTATGGTGCCAGGTGCGAGGTACACTGGCAGTCGTGTGGAGTAGTAGTGCGTGTTGGTTGTGTAAATCACGACTAGGAACTGATATGTTTGCTGCAAGGCCTGTAGCAACTGCATGACATGATGGCGACTTCGTAAATTAATTGAGGCTAGGACAATATGGCACTGTAACTGCAGCAGAAGTCGGTGTAGGTAGGCACCGTTGAGAGGAAGCAGCCGAGACGTCTCCTGACCGGAAGAGCGGCGTGTTGATAGCAGTTAGCGCCGTGAGCAGCAGACGGTGGGCATCGTCGGAGCGACGCGGTGGGCGCAGTGCAGGAGAGGCTGACGCACCGCAGCCGCACGTGCACTCATACGAGGCCAGGGGCCTGACCTTCTCAACAACGACAGTGAGCGACGCAGTCAGCAATGTCCAGGATGGACAGCGGCAGACGCAACGCAACGCGCAGCCCAATGCAGCCAGCGCTGTTCGTCCCAGCGTGGCGCACAACGAGGTACATCAAGACTGTCATTCCTTACAGTAATTTTTATACATTAATTGGTCTTGCATCAGTAGTAGATTTTATGATTCCTGCTGCTTGTGCAAGCACGTCGTGACGTAGTAGAGTGAGTGCTAGGAAAGCTTTGTGTATCACATGAAAATCTTTTGACGGTAACAAGAGGGACCACTAATAATTTATTGAAAATGTTGAATGTGCGTTTGAGCTAGCGAAGCCAGAGGAGTAAGAAATTTTGTTTAAGTTGTGCAACCACGAGTCATCAAAGAAGTGAGGTCAAGGTTGCATTTAAGGGGAAGGACAGGTATCTGGGATGAAGTGAAAACTGTCCTCGAATAGAGCTACTCTTGCAACAGAACAAACGACTAATACGCTTTAAGACGTCGCGAGCCAGGCAAGTGCAAGGAGAAGCAATTGCAACACAGGCGAATAGGATCAGAGAAATGTAAAGGGGTTTTAGTGTGACGAAGAGGAATAGTCTAAAGCGACAGATCGAATTATTTGACTCCCTGGGCAGCGCGTCCTTTAAACAAGGGCACAGTAATAACAGCATCTAGACAATTGCGCAAAGCGGAGGTGATGAAATTGGTCTAGCAGCGGCGTTAGAACTTACTCTACAAGAAGAGAGCACATTACTCTCGATGAGAGACAGGGAAATAGTACTGGGAACGAGAGTAGGAGGTGCAAACGAAACGGTAAAACCATCTGGGGATATAAAAGAGCAAAAGATCTTAACATGCTGAATGCGAAGTAACCTTGCTAATAAATGCAGAAGGAATTAGCGAGAGAGCAGAGTTCGACTAACGACAGGCAAGAAATATTCGAATTTTCGTGATGGATGTAACAAGGAGGGTCACACAGACGCAGAGTGCACATTCATCAGCCAAAAAATTATGGACACTGCCCACCATGACGTTGGATGCCGCGTGGTGGCGTTGAGGGTACACGACGCAGTAACATAAGTGTGTACACGGAGCGGAGACGGACAGGGGTTCACCCTAACAAAGACACGGGCTGCAAATGGGGAAATTCATTGAGATAAGCGACTTTGATAAAGGGCATATTATTATTACGTAGAGAATGTGAACGAGTATCTCGGAAATGGTGAAACTGGTAGAATGTTCAAGTGCTACCGTCGTGAACATCTACGGAAAGATGTAGAAGTATACTGAAACCGCCACTAGGCACTAAATGGTTGGACGTCCACGACTCTTCACAGAACGTGGGGTTCGGAGGCTTTTCTGCTCTGCAATGTACGACAGATGGTGATTTGTCGCATCTCTGCAAAAGAGCACTATGCTGGTGGTGCACGCACAGGTGTTTCGAAGCACACCATACATCATATATTGTTGAATATGCAGCTCCGCAATAGACCTCTCCTACGTGTTTACTTTTCGACCCAACGACGTCGTCAATTACGATTGCAATTTTCATGGGACCATTGGGATTCGACCGTCTTTCAGTGAAAACGTGTCGGCTCTTCGGGTGAATTACATGTTTTGTTACACTAGGTCGATGGTCGTCTCCAAAAACGCCGTCGTCGAGGTGAACGACGGCTCGAAACATGCTTCTAGGCACGGACGCCGGCTCGTGGAAGCACTATTATGCTATGGAAGACATTATCCTGCGCTTGCATGAGACCTGTATGAGTATTATTGGAACACACGATGATAGCTGCGAACCACCTGCTTCCCTTAATGCTTGATGTCTTCCCCGACGGCGATCTCATATTTCGGCGATATAACTGCCCATGTCTCGGAGTCAGAAGCGTGCTGCAGTGGTGTGAGGAGCATTATAGTAAATTCACATTGATGTCTCGACGACCAAATTCGCCTGATGTAAATCTTGAGGAACCCATCTGGGTAGCTATGGGTCGACATCACCGCGTACTCAAATTAGTGGCCCGTTATTTACGCGGATTACTTGACAAAACTGACGCCACGTATCTTCACAAATCTAGCAACGAACTTTAGGATCCCTGATACGCAGAATCAGTGATGCATTTCGATCCAAAGGCGAACAAACAAGGTATTAAGATGGTGTTCATAATGTTTTGGTTAATCAGCGTGTATGAAAGGAGTATACTAATGGTGCATCAATATCAAATGCACATTATTATTGGTTGTAATGGGCTATAGGCAATCAAATGATACTACTATAGGCGATGCATTTCGGCTACGGAATAACTTCGATATATTAGACCCATTAAAAAAGTAAACTCCGCCCGAAAAGGCCATGAAGGCCGAAGTGTACCAATCGGCAGCCGTGTCATCCTAAGCCCACTGTACGCGGATATGGAGGAGCATGTAGGTAGCACACCGCTCTCCCGCCCGTATTTCAGATTACGAGACCGGAGCCGCTACTTCTGAATCAAGTAGCTCCTCATTTTACCTCACAAGGACTGAGTGCAGCCCACTTGCACCCATCCAAATTGTAGAACAGCCCAACAGTGCTTAACTTCGGTGATCTGACGGGAACCGGCGTTACCACTGCGGCAAGGTCGTTGGCATTTCGTACCAACTAGCGAAACAAAATACTTTTCGATGTTTCATCTGGAAAGCATATACCATCAAATACTGACGGAGCAGAAGGATAGAGAAAAAACTACGTTCAGTTCGAATTATCAGCATTCCATCTGCATCTACATCTACATCTACATGAATATTCTACAAATCGCACCTCGGTGCCTCTCAAAGTTTTCATCGACCCACTTTCACAACAATTATCCATTATTCCTCTTTCGAACAGCGCGTGAAAAGAAAAAGAATATACAGGGCGTTACAAAAAGGTACGGCCAAACTTTCAGGAAACATTCTTCACACACAAAGAAAGAAATATGTTATGTGGACATGTGTCTGGTAACGCTTACTTTCCATGTTAGAGCTCATTTTATTACTTCTCTTCAAATCACATTAATCATGGAATGGAAACACACAGCAACAGAACGTACCAGCGTGACCTCAAACACTTTGTTACAGGAAATGTTCAAAATGTCCTCCGTTAGCGAGGATACATGCATCCACCCTCCGTCGCATGGAATCCCTGATGCGCTGATGCAGCCCTGGAGAATGACGAATTGTATCACAGCCGTCCACAATACGAGCACGAAGAGTCTCTACTTTTGGTACCGGGGTTGCTTAGACAAGAGCTTTCAAACGCTCCCATAAATGAAAGTCAAGAGGGTTGAGGTCAGGAGAGCGTGGAGGCCATGGAATTGGTCCGTCTCTACCAATCCATCGGTCACCGAATCTGTTGCTGAGAAGCGTACGAACACTTCGACTGAAATGTGCAGGAGCTCCATCGTGCATGAACCACATGTTGTGACGTACTTGTAAAGGCACGTGTTCTAGCAGCACAGGTAGAGTATCCCGTATGAAATCATGATAACGTGCTCCATTGAGCGTAGGCGGAAGAACATACTGACGAAACTAAAATGAGCTCTAACATGGAAACTAAGCGTTTCCGGACACATGTCCACACAACATTTTTTCTTTATTTTTGTGTGAGGAATGTTTCCTGAAAGTTTGGCCGTACCTTTTTGTAACACCCTGTATATATCTTTCCATGCGAGCTCTTGTTTCCCTTATTTTATTATGACGATAGTTTCTCCGTCCGTAAGTCGGCGTCAACAAAATATTTTCATACTCGGAGGAGAACACTGGTGATTAAAATTTCGTGAGAAGATCCCACCGCAACGAGAAACGTCCTTTATTTTAATGATGTCCACCCCAAATTCTGTATCATGCCAGTTACCCTCTCTGCCCTATTACTCGATAACACAAAACGTGCTGCTCTTCTTTGAACTTTCTCGATGTACTCCGTTAATCCTACTTGGTAAGCATCACACACCGCGCAGTGGTGCTCCGAAAGATAAAGGACAAGCGTAGTGTAGGCAGTCTCTTTAGTAGATCTGTTGCATCTTCTAAATGTTCTGCCAATAAAACGCAGTTCTTGGCTCGCCTTCCCCGCAACATTTTCCATGTTTTCTATCCAATATAAGTTTATCGTAACTGTAAGTCCTAGTTACACATAATTCCTAGTTACACTTCATACAGTGAACAGTTTTTTATCCGATGGTCCGCTGTAGCTGTCTTTGTTCAGGTCATTTGTAAACTCGCAGCTTTGGTGCAAATATGTGTACAAAATTGTTTTAAAAATTAATGCACTTGTGTGAGATGTACTGAAATACTGAATAATTAGACATTAACATTGAAAGCAAGTACTACGCATCAAGTTATGAAACTGGTCTGGATCACGTGAGCGCCACACCAACGGGCTTATTTACACTTAATAAAATAATGCGACCTGTAAGTTCATATCAAAAGAAAGCACTTACAAATGCTGTGTAACAGGTTGCAGAATGCCGCAGTGTGATATTTGGCGTGACTAGATAAAGATTTCAGCACCCCTCAATTGATAAAAAACCATCGTCAACTGTTATAAACATCATAGTCAACGATAAAAGAATAGAAGTAGAAATCAGAACTGATACTTAATTAAGAAACAGTGAATCGTGTATTTTTTGTGAGTGTGGTGGTGGTACCGAGAGCTATAGTTCCCATTGTAGCAGTTCAATTTCACGCCTAACTTCCAATAGATCCAGTCATTTGTAATATAAACCGATAATAGCCATCAATTATTCTTTCCTAGTGACATAACTTCGCTCTCCTATATTGATGGTGAAAAACGTTAGGTGATGAGAGTAACATCTTCACACTGGCCATACTTTTGCAGACGTTAGAATAGTGCGACATTGGACAGTAAACGTAGATATGGTTAATAATTAATTCGAACGTCTGTTGAGATCATAGCGCACATCATCTGAATGAAATATCTTTACATATTTAGACGGTGTTGTAACATAGACACTATACTTTACTTGCGGTGCTGGCATATTTTGGCAGACATTTTATAGTATTGTGACATTAATCTATCATCATAAATGAGAAAAGTAGTTAATTAGAACGTCTATTGTCTCTTACATCAAGAATTGTACTCACATTTAACACTGAATGCTGCCGTCTGTTCGCAAAGAGAAGCAACAGAGACAATCGGCATTTCACATGTTCCGCAGAACATTTAACGTAATAGTCATGCTACACAGCTACGTAATACTAATTCGTTAACAGCATTCTCTACATTAGCTTTGGTTTTTCACTATTTATGAAGAATATATTACATGTTCGTTCTGTTATTCCAAAGCAAATAATATTTAGCTTCGAACGAAATTTACCGCTGTAACGTACAATCCAATCAATTAACGATTGTTTCACGTCAGTAATGAAAAGAGTTTTGACAGTATTTTCGTCATTTTATGCAATTCATATGGTACTTTAAGTGTGTGACGTATGTTTTCATAAATAATTTAGTTTGTTTGAATACTTTTGAGGGCAGCTAAGGTGCAGCTTCATTTTGCTTAGCTCTTTTCATTTCAGTAACAGTTAAAATAATACGCTCTGGTTGGAGGAGAGAGGAAACAGGTAATACATTAGACAAGGCGACTTCACGGAGTTGCACATAAACTCCAGGGAAATAACGCAGCTTGGCGCCATTTTAAAGCATCACATTAATATTACACTCTGCATGACTGGAGGGGATGGGAGAGAGCGTATATGTACAAAGCAACATTGAGATACTTTTTCTTATTTATGTACTGAATCGACATTCTCATTGAATGCACTGTTTTAATAAATCACTATGATTAGCTGGTAACGTGGTGTGTGGTGGGGTAATCTGTATAACTGAGGTAATTCCACGTTATTGTATTCCTTGTTAGGGTGGAGGTAGATTTTGGTATTTCAATTTCCCACAAGCACATTTGAGCTATATGCGCCACATTGGCGTGTTTGATTAGTTGTTTCAGTTTATATTTTACTGGATATAAGGAGGAGCGGAGGGTATGAGTTTCCCACAAGGGCAATTGGATTAGTTCTGCCATCTCCTAGTTTTAATCGGAACTTTCACTTTTAATACACCACTGTGACTGGTTGGTCACAGGCAGGTGTGGAGGGGAGTGGGTGGGGAGGAGGCAAAGAGTATCTGGTTCGCCACTAATAATGGTGATGAAATCACTGATAAGAGGGATGACACGCCACTGATAAGTGTGTTGCCGGCCGGTGTCGCCGAGCGGTTCTAAGCCCTTCAGTCTGGAACCGCGCTACCGCTACGGTCGCAGGTTAGAATCCTGCCATGGGCATAGATGTGTGTGATGTCCTTCGGTTAGTTAGGTTTAGGTAGTTCTAGGTCCCATGGGACTGGTGACCTCAAATGTGAGGTCCCATAGTGGTCAGAGCCATTCGAACCATTTGATAAGTGTGATCATATCACTAATTAGCATGAACTCTTATGATACAGATGTCGACCACGAGAAAGTAATTCTAGAATGTAAATTCCATATCTAATAGAATTCTGTATATTGTTTTCTCATTCACACTTGCTTCTGGATTGGAGACTGGAAAAGATAGACCATCTAGTGGGTACTTAATGTAAGTATCTTTGGCAACCTAAATACTAAAAAACTGAGCCATGAAAACACCATTGGTTAACTAGCACATATATTTCCATATCAGTCCTATACTCAGGAAATGAGCGTTAGGGGCAGATGCAAGAACCCACAATGCCTTCCTGAGGAAGTTCATAGTGTTGGTGGTTTGTAGTGGCTTCCTCCCACTTGTTATGATACGTGGCACATGTATCTGTATCGTGTAGATGACTGTGATGAATGTTGTGAAACGAAGGGGAAAGGTGAAACCTGGTGCCGGCCCATGACCTACTGCTCTCCAATAGCAACAAGGGGACAGCTGATCTTAAAGTTTGCATTTGACAGACAGTTCATCGTCAACAGTGTCCCATTCCTTCGCGCCATCGGACACTGTAGACTGGTTTGGAATTTAATCCACAACACTGGCGCAAAGTCTGATAAAAAGGCAACGTATGTCACCAACTCTCCTCTCGACAGACTAATATTGGCGATGAATACTCGTTTTCCTTTCACCACCAGGATTCGAATCAGTTACCACTAGCACAGGTGTGCGATATTGAGACGGATATTTGCGGGATAGAATAACAGTTTCGTTATGTCCCCAGTACAGCGCCAAGTCATAACCGTACTATCTTACTTTTACCCTGGCTAGTAGGAAACTGCATTTGCTGTATAAGCTTCCACAGCAGATACTCTTGATATATGGAAAGAAATTGGGATGGAAAGTTGCAGTTTAGCACCACGTCATCAATAACGTTCACAGAGCCAGAACACAACTTCGAAGACGGGGAAGAAGGTCGGAGAAGACCTTCTCAAGGGAATCATTTCGTCATTTATCTAACCGATTTAAGCAAATCACAGATGACATAAATCTGGATAACCGAACGGAGAGACCAGAATCGTTTATTTACAACTGCGAGTTCAAAGCCTTAACCACTGTGTCATATTGTTCAGTTCCATATCCGGAAGCTGCCATACAACTTTCTGATTATTATTACTTACTCAAAAATGGTGTCACGCTCAGTAGTGACTGCTCAAACGTCAAACGTGGAAAATTTACACGTGCAGAGACAAAGTAGTAACTCTGACACAGAAGAACAAAATATTCGCGCCCTCTGTGAAGCTAAATATAATTATCATCAGCAATTCTTATATCCTATATAGTCTTCATCAAGATAATGATTCCTCTATGACATCTGCTTTATTGTTTCATATACAAAATGCCAGCTGTGTCAAACATGTTTCTTGCAGTCTTTTAGCTGTGACTACAGATTTTTCTTCATAATACTTCTCTGACATTATCAGAATGTTTCTTCTTCTATACTAAAGTAAACTGAGTCAAGACAGCCCTCTGGTATCATCTGGCATCACTGATAACATTGGTACCATCCCAGTTATAAATTTGATACATATAGTGCCAAGAATTCTACTAAATCGCCGTAACTTCCTCTAGGTTACTGTTAGCAATCATCTCAGAAGTTTCACTGATGCTTGTCTTATTTATTTATTAGCTGCTCTTTACTTGTACGCACCCGCTTAGCCGCTGCAACAGATTTTTTTAATCATTGAACAAGATTTCTCATTTCTATTATGTAATAAATAGTAAACCGTAACTGTCACCGCAGCCTACACTGGATTATTAATAGCAATGATCTCAGATGCTGCATTGATGTCTGTCTTATTTATTTATTTGCCGCTGTTTACTTGCAACCATCCATATAGGAGTTATAACAGATCACTGATTCTAATCGCTCATTTTTATTAGTTTATAAATACTAAAGTCTAATTATAAAAACTCTAAAAAGCATTTATACATATAAAGTCAATTATTAACGCAATTTTTAATTAATAATATAGAGAAAAAAGGAAGAAAGAACTAATAAGCACAAAAAATTGCTTAAATTTATAATTTGTGTGGATTGGGGCTACGTGTGTGTCTGTAGGTTAAATAAATAATTTTCAATTAAAATTTAGAAAATTATATGGCACTGTATCACTGATTTCGCTAGTGCGAAAGGATACAGGTGTCCATGGCATAGAGGAGGTAGACTACAAAAAGAATCCTCTAACGCAAGTATGCCGTCTACATCTTTAGTTATTGAATCAACTCTCCTCTGCATCCTAGGTCGATAATGCTGGCTTGTGCGATGGCGCTCGGCTGGGAGGTAAGGTGGTTCGAATCCTTGGGGTGGATGATATTTTCACTGTCAATAGTTGGTCATGACGGGAGAAGTGGTGGTGGCGTAAAGCTTCGGATCACTAGTCTTTGCGACAATGTCCGGGGTTAAGTTCCATATCTCAGCTTAGTGTCTGATTAAGTGAGAGTATGTGACGCTGTTGATGCTGCTCCATCAGTTGGATAGCAACGTTAAGCTCGGCGGCCCGCGTGGTGCTCTTCGAGAGGGGTATACTATGTACCAGTACAGGGTTTCATCATCTCCCCTCCCTCATCATCTCAAAAACGAACATGACACTACATTAGCAGTACACATACACACACACACCCCTACACACACACACACACACACACACACACACACACACACACACACACACACATACACACGCACACAAACATATATTACAGTCACCTACACGTAACAGTTAGACTCCCACAGACGACTCACACGCGAAGGAAAGGTGCCAGTGGTTCGGCGTATAGAAAAAAGGTTACAAATTACGCACCTGAAGCTGCCCTTCTGGAACTCCTAGCCGTTCATACCACACGACTTTACTTCATTGTGGAATTTACTAAGCACTGCGAGGAAGGATACCAATAAGATTTACTCACTATAAGTACACTGTGCAACAAAATTAAAGTATCACACCAGTGCTCAGAATTGGCATGGAAAGGCCTCTGGAGGTGGCATAAAGGGCGTGAATGAAACCAGCCTTTCGCTTGGCGCAAGGGTTTCCAAACATTTCCCATTCTAAAACGACAGTTCGCAGTGTGATGAGCAATAGGACAACGTTCCTGACAAATGTGGCTACTATTGTCCACCCTGGGCGTTTAAGCCCTACTCTACGGACACTGCTCGGCTGCAGTTCCACTAATCATGGTTTCACCCCTTTGGTGTGTATGGTGACAGCAATTTTCGCTGTTCCACATAGGATGCAACAACTGGGTAACATTCAAAACTATTCAACGAAATCTGAACGAGACCCGAAGCAGTAACGAAATGTTTTGTTTTTCAACCGTCTGTTTCCTTGCCTTCCTGGGCCGTGATCACCCAAGGGTTCGACAGAGACACATGTGTGAATAAAATAGCAGAGTTGTTCGTCTGTGAGCGACCAGTTCGGCAACAACCTCGGTGCACCCACTTACCTCACTTGACACGTTAAAAATGTACTTTCATGCACAACAGTATCCGAACAACCTGAATTGTGATCCGCCTGATTTGCTTGCCACCAACATAACGTAGCTGTCTAGCGGGTCCTCTAATCGCTTTGCGGTACAGTCGTTCGACTACACAAAATGGATACCACTAGAGACCAGTAGACAACACTGTTCCATAAGGCCATCAGTGCGACGTAACATCACACCATGATACTGCAAAAACTAGAACAACACGTAATTAGAGATGTTTTAGTCCCTAATGCTTGTGCATGCTACAATGATTTTCAAAAGCGTTACCATTTCATTACAATCTGAAAAACTAACTATGGCACATAAACTATGTAACAGTCTAAGTAAAAGTTTTCATGGACAAGATATTCTGAGACAATGTCCGGACTAATAAAGGTCTACGACAGTTCGAAGTATTTTTCCTCTGTATAAGGTTTTCCCGCACCTGCTAAATGTCCCAGTGACGATTGGTTTTTGCATAAACAGGTCGTTAAGGAACTAGTTAAAGAAAACGCGATAAACAGCGGCAAACGATCTATAGAAACCGCAATATTAATGGAGTATAATTAGTAATTTCTCTGAACTAATTATTTAGGAAGAATTATTTGCCCACATGTTTAACTATACAGGACGTGACGAAATTTTTTGTTCTGGGTCTGGACAGAACCCCAGGAGACGTAGCCACTAATAACTAAAGTATACTTTCGAACCTGCCCGGGACTTCATCAAGGCAACGATCATCAATTCTGCCAAGCTGTAAAGAGACGTGAAATATAAAGGTTTTCACGAGTATTAGTTAGCAAATCTGAACTTGAAACGAAATGACGAAATTATTTCAACCACATAAAAACCATTGTCACCCTGTTAACTAACCACGAAAGGCGTTTAATATACTCTCCGTCACAAGTAACCAAGTACGCGCGTGTTGTAAATTGGAATACTATGATTTAAAATGTTGTGACGGGATTTTATACTTAGCACATTATCGGATCGTTAACTAATTAAAATCAGATGTTAGAAATCGAATTTATTTACCAGCAGCTAGCTGTATCAATATGAGATGAGGGTACAATTTGTTTTGCTTGCCCGGGAATCGAACACGGCGCGTACCGTCGCTGCCTCCCAACCATAAATAGACGTTAAGCATCAACTGCTTGCTCACCAGTAGTGAGATGCTCGCATGTTTCACTAGAAATAAAGGCTGCAGCGTGTGAGGTTACCAGATAGTTCGACGTTTGCTGTCATGATTGCTCTTATTATCTTCATTATACTACTACAGCACATGTGATTGAAGGAAAGTTATATGATCTTTGATCAGTTTTAGAACCATCTGCTCAAATACAGTAATTATGTAGTTCCTGCCATGTATAGGGAATATAGGGAATACTTTCCCATTTAGAGTCGGAAATCTCCAATTCTTCGTTAATTACATTAAAGTTAAATAAATTGCTGAAATATTTATTTGAGAGCAGAAAGCGTGTTGTTTTTCTTCATTTATTTGCGCTTAGCAACGATGCATGTGAAATGCGAAATCTGGAGGTAAAACACTATTCAAAATGCATGGATGTTAATGCCTGCCGTTAAATGTCAAGTGTTTGCTTTACAGATGACTTGGTCAGACTGTTGTGAATCATATGGAACTTACATTGATGCTGATTAGTATCTTCCTCATTTTTGTGTGTCGTGTTTAATAAACTTCCGAAAAGACCATGTGCTGTATGCAATATAGTAGTAAAAGTTGATTACAACTTATGATGATAACGACCCAAAAAAGTCTGCCTTCTTAAGGCAAAATACCCCATATCATTTTGAATTATCAAGAGAAAGTTAAAAAATCATTCAGTGCCGCACAAAGTCAATATTATTGACAGAAGCAGAAAAAAAGTGTTTCACATGTGCGCAATTTTGTAAATGTGTCTATACATCCACGGACTACAGAATATAGGTAGCGATATAATGGCGGAGAGGTTTCCATTCGATGTCTTTACTGAGTGTTATCTGCCTTCGAGATTTTATTTAACAGAGGAGGAAAAAGTATTGTCGTCATCAGTATCTGAACCGACAATAAACGCAGTTTGCAATTTCATGTCCAAACATTTTACGCCTACGCTAGCAGCCATCTGCAACAAACTTTGCCTCCTTGTTGCCTCAACCTAGATTCGTCACCTAAACGGCAAAACGAGCTTCCTGGAATCAAAATTATTCATTTTATCCCTTCTATATTATCCTCTAAGGGAGAATCATTCAGGATATTTAATGAGAATGATAAGACATTAATGAGTGAATTTAGAAGGAAACTTTTGCTCCAGTCCAGGAAGTAATTCGAAAGCCACATTGCAGCCAAATGTATGCTACAATGTTGCCAATTCTCCATTAGACTGGCGACAGGCAGAAGACGCCTGCTAACGCGAAAAGTCTCTTCAGCTCGCGCAACACAGACGTGGCAGGGACGGCGTTGGCGCTAGCGCCGGTTGCTACCACTTTGACGGGGACCTGAATTAACAAACGTAAAGGCCTATTAACTACCGATTTCTACTTGAACCTCAGATATAAAAATCGGGGGAATAATTTACGGGGCCCTCCTTTTATGTAGCTACGTTGCATTTTGTTATTATGTCTTATAAGAAGAGCAAACAAAAAACAAAAAAAAATACTCTCCTGAAGCGATTACGTTCTATAGTATCACCTGACGCCGTTAACAGAATGAGTAAATAATAGTATTTTTGCTATTAAAGATGTGAAAATATTTTTTATTACGGAGGATTTCTTTGGCACTACTGCTGACACATAATAAATCAGATGAAAACACAACATGACACTCATTACCAAAGGCGAACATCAACAAAGACATTTCATAAACTCCGAATAACACGTTATTTAACCTACATCTATATTTCACAAGCCACATTAAAGTGTTGTGATACAGGACACTATATATACCACTATCATTTCCCCATTTGTTTACTCCAGGCGTGAATATTTCGTAGGAAGAACGATTGCTAGTAAACCTATGTGTTCACAAGAATCTAATTTTATCCCCATGGTCTTTCCGCGTGATATAAGTAGGAGGAAACCAAATATTAGCTGACTATTCATGTGTCGTAACTCTCGGTATTATACATTTCCTAAATTGCGAATAACACATTGTTTCATCTACATCTCACAAGGCGGGTTACGGTGTGTGATAGAGGGTAGTTTCTACATCACTATCACTTCTGTAATTGTTTCCTCCAGGTACGAAAGTTTCGTGGGAAGGACGATTGCCGGTAAGCATCTATGTACGTTGTAATCTCTCTAATTTTATCTCCACGGTTTTTCTGCGAGACATAAGTAGGAAGGAGCAATTTATTGTCCGGCTATTCAAGTTACATACGGTCTAGGTATTAAATAGTAGACCATACCGCCGTGGAGGCAGCGTCTTCACCTGGAATTGAATGAGCAACACTCTGACACTTTCGTGCTTGCTAAATAATCCAGTAACTAAAGGATTACTTGGATCTTCTCTATTTTGGCTATCCTACCAGGAAAGGATCTCAGGATGATGAACAGTATTTAAGTATTGGTCAAACTATTGTAAGAAGTCAAGGAACATGGCATTTACTTGGTCACCTGTATTTACTATTTTCTGGGATTTCGTAGATGAACAGAGCGTTCTGAGTTGCACACGATCTTTGTCTACGGAAATCGTGTTGATTCTTACAGAGTAGATTTTGAAACTCCGAATCTTGTTTAATGTGCGAGCACATTACGAAGTTCTACAACAGACCGACGTAAGAAGTGTGGACTTATACTTTTGTGCATCATTCCGATGACCATTCCTGAAAATGAGAATAACCTTTGCTTGTTTCCAATCACTGGGATGGCTCATCAGGACATTTACGGTAAAATGATGTTAGGAAAGGAGCAAGTTCTTTCGCATACTTTGTGTATAATCCAGTTGGTATACTTGCTGGTGCAGTGCCCATACTTCTGATGAGTGATTTCTGTAGCTTTACTATCCCGTGGTCACGTACTTCTATATCTATTTTGTCGTTCATGCGACGATTTATAGAGGGGACATTGTTTCGTTTACAGAAGTAACTAAAGTCTATATTTAGTGTGCACTATACTCAGAAAAATGAAATACACCTTATCACAATAAAAGTACGAAAAAGTCTGTGTGATTAATTCAAAGTACCCCAAGTCGTTAAGCATTATCGACAGATTATGGCCGGCCGAAGTGGCCGAGCGGTTTTAGGCGCTACAGTCTGGAACCGCGCGACCGCTACTGTCGCAGGTTCGAATCCTGCCTCGGGCATGGATATGTGCGATGTCCTTAGACTAGTTAGGTTTAAGCAGTTCTAAGTTCTAGGGGACTGATGACCTCAGAAGTTAAGTCCCATAGTGCACAGAGCCATTTTTGACAGATTATGTAAATTCGACCGTGAAATGCTCTTTGTCTGTGTTTAGTCCACAGTCATACAGGAGCGTCACAGAACTACGATAAAAGATACGAATTTAGCAGTGTGTGCAGATACATAAAGTAATAAAATACAAGTAAAGGAATAAATGCGAAATTTGATGATTTGTAATGATACGGCACGGAAAAATACATTTTTTTTATCATTTGTTATCCATCTGCCTGTCTTTCAGTCTGTTAAGACCTCTTGTTCTCAGGACATATAAAGATATTAATTATAAATTTGTGCCACGTGCTAAGGTCTACGGTTCCGTTGATGTGTAAATAAATTTTAGCTCCTAAGTTACTTCTCTTGAAAGATACAGCCTGGTATTTCAAACGTTCTGATACTCGCAAGCATGATCTATAAAAGCTACAGACGAATATTGGTCGGAACTATTGGGCCTGCTGGTTTAACAGTAAAGTGACCGCCTGCAATTAGAAAAGTCTCAGGATCGAATATCGTTTATACCACGTATTATTCAGTCTTCATTTTAACCTAGTGTTCACCTCTCAATGATGTAACGACTGGCCAGGAACGTGGCATGTTTCGGTTTACCCATTTAAATGTACTTGGCTTCCCCCCGTTTGGATGACTGGAATAGATTGGGGACACACACGTCACCGAATAGGTGTCCAATACAAAAACTTGCACCATGGCGCTAAGCAAAAGGAATTACTGTTATCTAAGTACACAATAGTGTTTGTACAGAACTCACAAAGTGCGAGTCATACTCACACTTTTCTGATTATTCGCTTTCGGTATTGTTTTCCACTCAGTATTAAATAAAAATAATCTCTCTTTTATGCTCCCTCCGGTACTGGAGTCCTGCCTGCACAAATAACTCAAAGTAATATGCCTTCTTATTGACGTCAAACTAAATTAATTCTTTCACTTCGATGGCCTCATCGGATTTGATGTCATTTGCCATGTGAAAAAAAAAATGTTGTTCCCATAGTCGTCTTGCTCTTCTTGATCAATGATCACAAAATAATATAAAGTCAATAATCCTTTGAATGGCTGAAAAAGAGTGAAAGAGACTAATTGAGTTATGTGTATATTATGGTCTTCTTCTTTCAATTAAGTGTCTTAGCTGGTAATGATCAATCGTTTCCGATTTAGTTATATTATACCTTCATTTGAAAAAAGTTTAGTGCAAACACATTTTGCTTTTGTTCACAGTAACGTGAATGATCTATAAGAGTAATAGAACGGTAAACAAAACGTTCTTTTGTCATAAAGTTTCCTCCCTAATGACATAATGGATTCAGTATCGTGTCCAGTTTCCATCCTCCCCTACAATAACATTTAGACACCGGGGAACAGAGGCAACAAGTTTCCTGATGAATCTATAATTCTGCGAAAGCTCTTCCCATGAATCATGAACTGCTTCGGACAGCGATGCCTTCGTTGTTGGTATAGGTCTTCTACACCTAATAATTTTCTACATCTGTAACCATACGTGCTCTACAGGATTGAGGTAAGTACCTTTTGGAGGCCAATCCAGAGATCGCTGTCTTCATTCATTTGATATCATTGTTTTACACATTTCGCTGTATGGACTGGGGAACGGTCGTGATGGAATATTATACTGCCTCCCGAAAACCTCTGACGAACAGAAGGAAGCATTATGTTCTCCAGTCCAGGAGATCGATGTCTCCATTCATTTGAAACCATTGTTTTACACAATTCGCTGTATGAACTGGGGAAGGGTCATGATGGAATGTTATACTCCTTCCCGAAACCGTCTGACGAACAGAAGAAGCATCATGTTCTCCAGTATTTGGCAGTAATAATGACTAGCAAGCGGACGTTCCAGTTCCCACAAAACGCCACAACCGTCTGCTGATATCCATTCCCAAACTGTGACAGAAGTTCGGCCGCCCCTTTGCCTCTGATGAACATAGTTTCTGCCGAATCTCGCTCCACGTGGACGATATACAAGGACAGAACTATTTGCCCCTGTAGAAAAAACCTTCTCGTCCGTAAATATCACTTGCTTCCAGTATGAAAGTGACTTATTCCTGTACTCCAGAGCGAAGTTTAACTTGGCAGCCCTATGTTGGTCTTTCAACATTTTCATAATCGCGCATTTTCGTCCATACCTTCCCTTCTCGTTGAGACGTCGTCGTATGGTCGACCAGCTCACGCTTAGCTGAAAGATGTTTCTTATTTCTGTACTGGTCCTGAATGGGTCGTCATAAGTGCATTGGAGTGTACTATTGTCTTGATACTCGGTGGTAGTCCGTGGACTCCCAGGGCGACGACGGCGGTTGACGTGGCCTTCATCCGCCATCCTCTTTACCCAGAGATGAATCGCAGATTAGCTGTATCCTAGGGCACGGGAAATGGCGCAGATACAGTATCCATCCTCACAAAGCGCAAGAACGCGACCTTTATCGAATTCCTTGAGGTGAGACACAGCAGGTAAGAACCTAGTGACAAGGCAAGAGGAACCGAAGTGCCATACAAGTTCCACAGCAGTTTTTTTCGCCTCAGAAGTCACATTCATTCCCGTCTACATACTACGAAAACTGTTTCATAAATAAGTTCCTCTTAAGTATTATTTCGAGTAGCATGGCAATTATTTTGTATCTAATCTTCACACATAGTAATAATGAAATCATGGTCAAAGATTTAAAGAAACGTTTAGATTCATGTAGTGATTCAGGTCACGGTGCTCTCGCTAAAGCACGCCATACACGTTTGTAACAACACATTCAGCCAGTGGCGGGTGAGCATAGAGGGTAAAGAGCTTGGCTTGAAGACTCTTAGAATGAGGTACGAACCCTGCCATTAGAATGATTTTTTTATTTGATGTAAACAACGAGTTATTAGAGAATGAGATTTTCACTCTGCAGCAGTTTCAACGAGTTATTAGTTTATATGGACAATGCTACATTTATCGTTTACATTATTTATAGTATTGTGTGTATATGCCTTCGAATACTCTTTGGACGAAATCAAGATCATTTAATCTCCAGTAGCTTCCGTATTCAAGATGAACTCAGCATTCAGTATATAATACCTCTGTATTTCTAGCAGTACCATACCTACAGGTGCTAAACTCTGCATCAACTAATTATTTCTACAGCTATACGAACACAACTTGTGATACCTTTTAGGATAAGTACTTTCGCAATGCCGTCAGACGAAGAGATATACCTGCCCCAGACTTTGGGGACTTTCAATTAAAACTCTTCCTACCTCGACAATGAGCAGTTAATTTTTGGGAAATCAGAGAACGTTGTTGCTTAAGACGTTTTAAGAGGAAACTAAAGTCTTTCAACTGCAACCACATTAACATAGAGGGTGTGGATCTATTACAGGCCACATTTTGTCACATTTCGCTGGCACGAAGGAATAGAGCTGATCAATAAGAAAACAAATCTCCCTGCAAGAATGGAGGAACGAAGTTAAACCTCTCGCGTTGGGTGGTTATGTGATTTTATTTCAGTGATTACAGAATCTAGTGAAAAGAACAATGCAGTTGGCATCACGAGCACATTGCTGGTATATGATGTAGCACTACCCGAACCGGAATTGATGAAGAGTCTTAAATTCAAAAATTCTGCAATCGATATGTATCCATTGCACACGAATTTGCTATTACGGTATAGTTGTGGATCCTAGTTTGATAATTGGGTGGTGTGAGTTCGATTCTCAAAAAAGGTCGTTCATTTTTAACACTCACTGACGGATCTAACGCATCTCTGGCTACGCCAAGTGAAGAAAATTATGTCACACCATAATTCAGAATCTGCATTAACACCATATCCCTTCGCCAGCAACAGGGTCAGAGCCTATTTAAATTGCGTCACAAGAAAGGCGGTAGTCGCTGATGACAGAAATTCTGTTCGGGTAAACATGCACTAAAATTACTTTTTCGTTTAATAACCCAATGGGCATTACGTTCACAGGACTCATGTTTAATGTAAATTAGAGACGCAGAAAACTTTGGTTATGGAGTGGAGTTCAAATTCGGTTCTCTATGAATGGAACGTATCTAGGTTGGAATCCTGGTCCAGTACTAAAATATTAACAATTTCTTTTTAAGCCATACTGTGTGCACACCGAAGTATCAGCGAAAAATAATTTTCATTTTTAATGTCGCTTCATGAATTGTCAACAATAACGATAGCTGCCATCATTTCTAGTCAAATATGTGAGCATCTTACTACTGGTGAGCAAGCAATTAATAGTTTATATCTGTTTATGGACGGATAAGGGCGACAGTGGTTGCCGGGTTCGTTTCCTGGGCAGCAAATGAGTGTATCGTTATTACATACTGATAAATCTCGCTGCTGGTGAATTCGATATTTAACATTTGATTTTATTTAGTTAATCATCCAATAACGGGCTGGGTACAAAGTCCTTTCACAAAATATTACATTTGATTTTACTTAGTTACCCATCCAATAACGGGCTGGGTATAAAGCCCTTTTACAAAATATTACATCACACCATTGCAAATTTAAACACGTGTTCACGTGGTTACTTCTGAAGGAAATTATATTAAAGGTCTTTAGTGATTAGTTAACAGGGAGATAAGGATCTTGATTTAGTACAAAAATTTCGTCACTTCGTTTCAAGTTCATGTGTGCAAACTGATAGCTTACAAATTAATCGTTTGACAAATACTTGAAAGCTACTCATCACTTTAAAAGCTAAACAAGAGCAACACGTTAATTACACGGTTATTTAGTAAGAATGAAAGCTTCAGAGTGATGCTCAGTCACTTTTAGCTGCAGTCGCTGGAACAGAGGGATTCCACATGGCGGTATGCAAAGCTGTATAATACCGAGAGCTTATGACGCACCAGTAGTCAGCTAATATCAGGAGGAAAGACCATGGGGATGAAATTAGATTCTTGTGAACACATAGGTTTACTAGCAATCGTTCTTCCTACGAAATATTCAAGCCTGGAGTAAACAAATGGGGAAATGATGGTATATATAGTGTCCTGTATCACAATACCTTAATGTGGCTTGGGAATTATAGATGTAGGTTAAATAATGTGTTATTCAGAGTTTATGAAATGTCTTTGTTGATGTTCGCCTTTGGTAATGAGTGTCATGTTGTGTTTTCATCTGATTTATTATGTGTCAGCAGTAGTGCCAAAGAAATCCTCCGTAATAAAAATTATTTTCACGTCTTTCATAGCAAAAAGAATATTATTTACTCATTCTGTTAACGGCGTCAGGTGATACTACGGAACGTAACCGCATCTGGAGAGAAATTTTTTTTGTTTTTTGTTTCCTGTTCTTATAAGACATAATAACAAAAACTGCTACGCAGCTACTTAAGAGGAGGGCCCCGTAAATTATTCCCCCGATATTTATATCCGATGTTCAAGTTGAAATCGGTAGCTAATTGGTCTTTACGTTTGTTAATTCAGGTCCCCGTCAAAGTGGTAGCTACCGGCGCTAGCGCCAACGCCGTCCCTGCCACGTCTGTGTTGCGCGAGCTTGTCCTATGGTTACAAGCTGAAGAGACTTTTCGCGTTAGCAGGCGTCTTCTGCCTGTCGCCAGTCTAATGGAGAATTGGCAACATTGCAGCATACATTTGGCTGCAATGTGGCTTTCGAATTACTTCGTGGACTGGAGCAAAAGTTTCCTTCTAAATTCACTCACTAATGTCATATCATTCTCATTAAATATCTTGAATGATTCTCCCTTAGAGAATTATATAGAAGGGATAAAATGAATAATTTTGATTCCAGGAAGCTCGTTTCAACATAAAATGATGCTGTTTCGCTATTTACGTCGCTGTTTAGGTGACGAATCTACGATTGAGTCGACAAGGAGGCGAGGTTTTTTGCAGGTGGCTGCTAGCGTAGGCGAAAAATGTTTGGACATGAAATTGCAAACTGCTCTTACTGTCGGTTCAGATACTGGAGACGACCATACTCTTTCCTCCCTGTAAAATAGAATCTCGAAGGCAGATAACAATCAGTAAAGACATCGAATGGAAACCTCTCCACCATTATATCGCTAACTATATTCTCTAGTCCGTGGATGTATAGACACAACAATTACAGAATTGCACATATGTTAAACACTTTTTTCTGCTTCTATCAATAATATTGAATTTGTGTGGCACTGAATGATTTTTTAACTTTCTCTTGATAATTCGAAATGATTTGGGGTATTTTGCCTTAAGAAGGCAGACTTTTTTTGTGTGGTTATCATCATAAGTTATAATCAACTTTTACCATTATATTGCATACAGAGCATGGTCATTTCGGTAGTTTATTAAACACGACACACAGAAATGAGGGAGATACTAATCAGCAGTAATGCAACTCCCATATGATTCACAACAATCTGACCAAGTCATTTTAAAGCATACACTTGACATTTAACAGCAGGCATTAACATCCATGCATTTTGAATAGTGTTTTACCTCTACATTTTGCATTTCACATGCATCGTTGCTAAGCGCAAATAAATAAATAAAAGCAACTCGCTTTCTGCTCTCAAATAAAGGTTTCAGCAATTAATTTAATTTTAATGTGATTAACGAAGAATTGGAGATTTCCGACATTAAATCCAAAAGTAACTATAATACCCGCATTAGAAACTGGGAGGTATTTAACCAGTTAATCGAGAGAGCTTCTAGGCGCATCGTCGGACACAACAACACAATTAGAACATTGAAAAATGTGGGTTGCAGTGGCCTGTTGGGTTGATAGTAGTTTGATAATAGCGGCGAACAGTTTCGATTGTCACTCATGGCGTATATTTTAACATTCACGAAAAGATCTCATACACCTATGGTAACGCAAAGTCCAGAATGTTAGGTCGCGCAGTGGTTTAGAATGCGCATTAAACACAATATCCCTTCACTAACAACAGCGTCACAGACTGTTTAAATGGAGCCATAACAAAGGCAGCAGCCGCCGAAGGCACAAACTCAGTCGCCAGCAACCTAGCACTAAAAAAATTATTTCATTTAATTTAGGAATGGTTATTTCGTTCACAGGGTTCACATTTAATTGAACCTTGAGACGTAATTTTTCGTCCTCGACTGGAATTAGAATTCGTATCTCTAGAAATGGAACGTCCTGCATTGAATTCCTGGTCCAGCACAAACATATTCACAATTTCATTTTACGCCCCAGCATATGCACACTGACCTACCACCGAAAAATAATTAGAATATTTAATGTCTGTTCATGAACTGTCAACAATAGCCATAGGTACCGTTATTTCTAGTGAAACATGCGAGCATCTCACTACTGGTGAGCAAGCAGTTGGTGCTTGACGTCAATTTCAGGATGGGAAACTGTGACAGTACACGCCGGGTTCGATTCCCGGGCAAGAAAAACAAATTGTACCCTCATCTCATATTGATACAGCTTGCTGCCGGTAAATAAATTTGATTTCTAACATCTGGTTTTACTTACTTACTGATCCGATAACGTGCTGGGTAGAAAATCACGTCACAACATTTTAAATCATAGTATTCCAATTTTCAGCACATGCATACTTGGTTAATTGCGAAGGAGAGTATATTAAACGCCTTTCGTGGTTAGTAACAGTGCGATAATGGTTTTGATTAAGTAGAAATAATTTCGTCATTTCGTTTCAAGTTCAGATGTGTTAACTAATACTGGTGAAAACCTTTTTATTTCACGTATCTTTACGGCTTGGCAGCATTCATGATCGTTGCCTTGATCAAGTCCCGGGCAGGTGCGAAAGTGTATTTTAGTTAGTAGTGGCTACGTCTGCTGGGTTTCTGTCCAGACCCAGAACAAAAATTTCCGTCATGTCAGTTATAGTTCAAACATCTAGGCGTTTAATTCTTCATGAATAATTAGTACAGTGACGTTACTAATTATACTCCATTAATACTGCGGTTTCCATAGAGCGTTTACCACTGTTTATAGCGTTTTCTTTAACTAGTTCCTTTAATAACAAGTTTATGCAAAAACCATCTACACTGGGACATTTAGCAGGTGCGGGAAAACCTTATACAGAGGAAAAACTTCGATCTGTCATAGACCTCTATTAGTCCAGACATTGTCTCGGATTAACTTATCCATGCAAGCATTTACTTTGTTTAAGGATTGCTATGTATTTTATGTGCCATAGTTAGTTGTTTCAGATTGTAATGAGATGGTAACGCTTTTGAGTATCATTGTAACCTGTACAAGCGTTACGGACTAACTCGTCTCTAATTACGTGTTTTTCTAGTTTTCGCAGTATCATGGTGTGATGTTACATCGCACTGATTGCCTTAAGGAACAGTGTTGTCTAGTGGTCTCTCGTGGTATCCATTTTGTATAGCCGAATGACTGTATCGTAAAGCGATTAGAGGACCCACTGGACACCTACGTTATGTCGGTTTCATGCAAATCATGCGGATCAAAATTCAGGCCGTTCGGATATTTTTGCGCATGATAGTACCTACCAGAAACTTCCACATCAATTCAGCCACGAGGCTGCTCTGGCGCGTAAGGTTTAGGCAAACCCCTTCGACGCCTTGTAGTGGAGCTAGTCTGTCTTCAGGCGCTAAAGCAGCAACAGGGCTGAATTGCTGTCGAAGTCTCTCAAACGTACATCTTTAACTTGTTGAACAAGGGTGGATCGGTGTTGCCAAGCTTGGTGGGTTTAAAGGGACACTTTGAATTTTATTACGGCATGTGTCGTCGTAGAACCCTCTCATGATTATACCAGAGCAGGTCACGAAAAAGGAGGAAAGAAAAATCATAAAACACTTTTCTGCTTTGGGTTACGTTCATATTTTGTCTGATTGTTTCGATCGATCCCTAGTTGTTCCACCTTGCAGGCGACAGCAAAAATTGCTGTCATGCTAAGCTCCAAAGGGGTGTGAGCATGTCCAGTGTAGTTGCAGCACTGGAATGTTCTTACAAGGGAACCTCCCCATCGCACTCCCCTCAGATTTAGTTATAAGTTGGCACAGTGGATAGGCCTTGAAAAACTGAACACAGATCAATCATGAAAACAGGAAGAAGTTGTGTGGAACTATGAAAAAAATAAGCAAAATATACAAACAGAGTAGTCTATGTGCAACATATGCAACATCAAGGACAATGCGAGATCAGCAGCGCCGTGGTCCCGTGGTTAGCGTGAGCAGCAGTGAAACGAGAGATCATTGGTTCAAGTCCGCCCTAGAGTGAAAAACTTAATTTCTTTATTTTCGCAGTTATTATCTGTCCGTTCGATCATTGACGTCTCTGTTCACTGTAATAAGTTTAGTGGCTGTGTATTGCGACCGCATCTCAAAACCGTGCGATTAGTAGACGAAAGGACGTGCCTCTCCAATGGGAACCAAAAACATTTGATCGCAAGGTCATAGGTCAACCGATTCCTCCACAGGAAAACACATCTGATATATTCTATACGACACTGGTGACGGCGTGTGCACCACATGACAGGAATATGTTGTCGACCCACCTAACTTGTACACTTGGCGATTCTTCTACCTTGCCCGATTTAGGTTTTCTTGTGGATGTGATAATCACTCCCAAAAAAGTGATGAAAACATAAGAGTTTGTCACATAAACTGAAAATAAAAAATAAAAATTTTCACTCAATGGAAGATTTGAACCAAAGACCTTTCGTTCCGCAGCTGCTCACGTTACCACGAGACCATGGCGCTCCTGCGATCCTTTCGTCCTTGATGTTGCATATGTTGCCATGAACTACTCAGTTTGCATATTTAGCTTATTTTTTTCACAGTTCCACACAACTTCTTCCTGTTTTCTCAATTGATCTGTGTTCAGTTTTTCAAGGCCTATCCACTGTGACAACTTATAACTAAATCTGAGGGGGGTGCGATGGGGAGGTTCCCTTGTAAGGTATCACTATCCTTAATGTTACAAATCTTAAGCATGGACTACTCAGTTTGTATATTTTGCTTATTTTTTTCATAGTTCCACACAACTTCTTCCTGTTTTCTCGATTGATCTGTGTTCAGTTTTTCAAGGCCTATCCACTGTGCCAACTTATAACTAAATCTGAGGGGGGTACGATGGGGAGGTTCCCTTGTTAAAGTAATATTGAAAAGGCACAGGGCGGCAGCAGTGCCCAGATTTGTCAAGATAGTCATCCTGCTGCTCATCGCATTCCGAACCGTCGTTTTGGACCGCGAAATGTGTGCGAATCACTGCGCCAACGGAACAAGCGGTTTCACTAACACCCTTTATGTCACACCCATAGGCCTATCGTTGTCGATTCTGAGCGACGGCGTGTCTGAAATGTTTTTCTGCACTACCCGTTACAAAAACGCGTGATTTCTACACAGGGTGTCGCGGTTGTGACCTCCATCACAGAGACATCAATGAAAAGTATAAATTTGGGTAAGAGGGGTGTGCCTAACTTTCGTCATGTGACACGACCACTGCTGTGTTGAGCAGAGTTGTGGTGAGATTTGGTGCCAATGTAATATTATTAACGCAACTTACAGCTCACGTGAACTTCTGAGCTGTGACCGTTGCTTCCTATGTGCCGACACGTTGATGTGTGAAGCGTTGCCGAACCGGAAGGTGATTTCGCAGAGCACCAAGATTTTGCGCTATTACAGTGGAAGTCTCTAGAAACTTTTCACGGCGGGGTCAGGGATTTTCTCTGCGTCGTGATGACTGGGTTTTGCGTGTTGTCCTTAGGTTAGTTAGGTTTAAGTGGTTCTAAGTTCTAGGGGACTGATGACCATAGCTGTTAAGTCCCATAGTGCTCAGAGCCATTTGAACCATTTTTTGAAACTTTTCAGCGAAATTCAACCTTATTTCTCGCAATGGGCGGCAATTAAAAACTTTCGAAAACCGGTCCTTTAACTTTTTGTCCATTTTATTTATTGACATAAACTGAAATTACTATAAATTCAGATTTACAACGAATATCAGTATTTCTTAAACAAATAGCGGTTGCTCCGGAAGGGAAACCAGCTATTGCAGCGAGAGACAGATATGTTCCTTTGAAGAAAAATAATTCAGAAGAATAAATGCTCTAATCTGAATGTAGTCCGAACCAGAACACCTTTCACATCGTGTGTTTTCGAGAAATTTTAGTACACTGCATGCTAACATTAGAGTATCGTTTGGGTATTGTTCTTTGGAGAACGGATTTAAAACATCTGTAGGAACATCAACGCATTAATACTATTGTTTAGTGTTGTTCTCCAAGTAGTATACAACCACTTTCTGCGTGTCTTTACGTACCACACGTTTCAAGAAGGAAGATTGCATTATTTCACTACCAGCGTGTGCAGTATCTTAATATTGCAAGTGATGCTGCACATCTTAAATTTTTTCACTAATTAATTCCAATAAAATTTTTGATTAATGAAGCAAAGTTCACAAATGGATGAATTTCTGTCAATCGTAACTATCCGTTCCTCCACGATAAAGAACACAGTGCAGTGGGAAGCAACCATTTGTTTCTCTATGAATGTTTAATGCGATGCGAATCTTCCAAAAAATTAAAGTTTTCAATTCACTTTCCTAATCATTTTTTTCCCAGGTTCGTACAATTTGTTCATGTTTCATAGAATTACATCTATACATACTGCTCTACAAAGCTTAAGCACGAGATAGATAAAATAACATAACACGTTAACAACTTGATGGAACTGAATGGAAGTGCAGGAGAAAGTTCCCATAGGTCTGCCAGTCGTGTACGGAGGACTGGACGTCACATGGCGTGAGATTAGCGAGACTACAGCGCCAAGTGGGGCCAGCTATGCTACACTAGGCAGTTGAAGGAATGTAAAAACAGTGTTTGTCAATCAGCGATCAGTTACGGAGCACTGTGGGGATGTTTTTGGTTACAACCTGGCCCTGAGACAGCATTTCGATGACATTGTACGCTGAAGAATCATTGGGAAACTGGGTGGGGGCGAAGTGTGACCGGTGAAGCCTACGAGTTTAGTATGGATCCCAGAATTGTTTACGTACATGATGAATGTTTCCAAGTACAGGCTCTGTTGCTTTAAGAAGATAGTCAACACGGTCAACTACTGCACCAGATGACCACTGTATTCTGCAGTAGGCAATAAGGGAGCTATCTCAAAAAGCGGATGCAATTGCAACGACAAAGGCACGGCTACTGCATGATGGTTACCTTGCCCGACGACCTGTACGTTTTGTCCCGGTGACACCTGTACATCGGCTGAATTGTTTGCGATGGTGCCAAGAGCATAGTGACTTGACTAATGTCGAGAGGGGTCGCCAGCTCTTCTCGTATGAGAGGAGATTCAGTGTGAGAGTGATTGTGGGCGAACCCAATATTATGAGAGGTATCACGTAATGTACCCAGAAACATTGTCGAATATCATTGTTTTGGTGGTCCAGGTGCTTTAGTGTGGGGAGTCATTACGTAGCATGGGCGTACTGAGCTCCAAACGTCTGAAAACAGTACACTTACTGATCCACAATATTATGACACTGTACTACTTCCAGATGTGTACATTTCCAGGAGTGCATTCGGCCCTGATCTCGTTTTTATGGATGACAATGAGAGACCACATAGAACAGCGTGGGTGGAGGACCTCTTGGGACGAGACTATAATTGGCAAATGGACTGGTCTGTCAGTTCCATAGACTTAAGTCCCACAGAGGACTTGTGGGATGTATTGAGGGACGTATGGCAGCACGTTAAAATGCACCAACAACCATCCAACAGGTGTCATCAGCGCTGATGAAGGGACCGAACATCCTCCAAAAGAACTCCTTTTATAATGCCCGGTTGCACATCATATATCGCAGTGACTCTTTCACCTTCGGTACTAACCTGTAGGAGCTATTTCTACAGGGTATACCCGGAGGAACGATCAGTATGCAGTGACATAACAGGAACAATCATTTGAAGCAAAAGTCTAGTAAACATTGGCTCTAATACGCATACATTAAGATCTGTGAGCACTTCTTCATCTTCTATACTGTGAAACAAATGTCTTCTACTGCAAGCTCTTTGGCTTGGCTCTGAGCACTATGCGACTTAACTTCTGAGGTCATCAGTCGTCTAGAACGTAGAACTAATTGAACCCAACTAACCTAAGGACATCACACACATCCATGCCCGAGGCAGGATTCGAACCTGCGACCGTAGCGGTCGTTCGGTTCCAGACTGTATCGCCTAGAAGCGCACGACCACACCGGCTGGCGCAAGCTCTTTGCTTTCCATATTTTGGGAGGAGGTAGTAGGGACCAAAGAATGTATGGTCATATTTTCATCAACATATTTTCGTTGGCAGTGAAACACCATGCGTCCTTAAGTCGTATACACCATTGTATCCAAACGATGTGATATTATCTAGCTCTTTAGTAATATAGCATACATTACCTCTGTTACGGTCATTATACCTATCGGACAGTACAAGAAGTGGAAACTCCTCTAAAGCCGTTCCGCATTTGCTTTCCACCAAAGATATTTTCCTACAAATAACGAACGGCATCATAAGTGAGCCGTCAAAGAGTGCTCCTACTGATGTATAATATATATTGTTTATGAGTCCTGAGAATATTATCAGACCTGTTGTGATGTCCTAGCACAGCGATCGGTTAAACCACTTGACCATATGTTCACATACCTAAGGATCTCAGAAGCAAGGATGTACACAGCCTAATCGGAACAGGCAAACTTATGAAACTCACTGCTATGAACGCATGACTACTCACTCAACTATGACAATATTACTGAAATGTAATTTTTAATGAATGAAAGTTTTAAATTTGATATTAATCCTTCACGAATGTAAATATTTTTACTAGCAGGTTAATTTAGTTGTTTGAGATTAATTAAAAATATGTTCATATAATACTGTTGTCACACTAATTGCACAAACTTCACAGTAAAACTAATTGATTAAGCCAGTTCCCTACATTATCTACAAGTTGATTACATAATTTTGTATCATGCCCGCAGACGCAAATATTCTGTGTAATTACTGAATTAAGAAGGCTTGAATAAATCTGGTCAGTAATTATGAAAGAAATCTCTTAATTCAATAAAACGTGTTGATATTATTCTGTCTTTGAAATTACCTCAAACATGGCAGTACATGAAAATTACAGCATACTAACACATACCTTGACTAATTTATTTTTAGATAAATTAGTCATAACAGCATAGAAAAACTTTTAAACCACTAAAACTCACTATGAAAAATCAACTGTTGTAACAACAATAACGTACTACACACCAAGTAATCGACACAGAATAACATACAAGGAAAAGCATAATTCTTTCAGTGTTTAACTGGTTGTTAGTTAATTTAGATTTAGTAACGAAATTTCCAAAGGACTGCTTGATATCATTCTATTAACATCTGTTTCACAGGTCACACAAGTAGGAATCTTGGAATTAATAACTTATCCCAGGTCATAATAATACAGGTAAACAATGCATTCTACCACACATTATCTAAAGCAATAGAAAACACTTTATCACAGGAAAGTTACTGTTTTTGAAAACAGGCAATGGACTTTACAATTTAAATAAGTAATCATACTAACTAACAAACTAAACAGATAGTCATCCGTGTTAAAGTGCAGCTGGCTGGTCCCGGCGGAGGTTCGAATACTTCCTCGGACATGGGTGTGTGTGTTTGTTCTTAGGATAATTTAGGTTAAGTAGTGTGTAAGCTTAGGGACTGATGACCTTAGCAGTTAATTCCCATAAGATTTCACACACATTTGAACATTTGAAAGTGCAGCTTCTAGTACGGAGAGTTCCGCCACCTAGATCGAATCCCGCCAGGCGAATTAACCACAGAGGTCGGTGTGACGGCCCTCCTAAATGCAGTTTTAAGGCTGTTTCCCGCAACCTAGTAGGTGAATACTGGGCTGGTACCGAAGTCCCGCCTCACTTACTCGATTATCAAACATTTAGAAACCCTTGGCTCACTTCCATACGAATAACACCACACGCAGGCAGTTGGGGTACACAAAAACCGTCTCAGGGAACAACGGAGTCACGACAGGAATGGCATCAGACAACCCCTTAAACTAACCACGCCAAAAGCGTTAATATCCATGCTTACCATGTGCCGTTCTGGGGTAAGGGAGCAAGAAAAAAAAATTAATCACTCTAGTTGACAACCTTACTGTTTCATAATTCAACCATCGTCGGAGATATTTATGTTGTGGAGAGGTTGGTCGGTAACGACAACGGTCAAGAACTGTTACATAAGCAAAACCTGAGACCAATCATTTATATTTTGTAGTGACAAAACTGCTGTCAGAGTTATCTTTTCCACTCACTGCAACCAACGACTGTCACGACTGCGAAAACTCACATACTGTGAAACTGCGGCTCGCATATGAACACGAGCGCGGCCACCATTTATGAGCTCAAACCACAGCACAAACCTGATAATAACGACACGTATAGTAGCCGTCTTTCATCTCCGCAACTGGTGCCCACTCACCGAAAATGTACATTGCGAAACACCTTTCTAAAATCTAGTTAAATGAAAACTTCTCCTTTATTTGACACTTCTTGTAAACAATAGTGGCCTGTTCTCCGGTAATGTTGGGTTAGTTACTGTGTGATTCTCTACAGGTACTAGATGCAAAATCTTACAGGAATATTCTCATGTATGGTCCTTGGTTCAATTTCATTCTTGTTTTTTTATAAACTGTTACATTTTTATTTATCTACAGTTCAATTTCCGATATATTTGTGCCATAACTGTGCAGTCCTACGACAAACGGGCAGCCCACCCCTCCAGGAAGGGAGAGTTCAGCACCCACTGTCAAAGTTGACTGAACGGGCGTCCATCACTGTTAGGCCCCAGTTCCATAGCAGACATCGACAGCATCAATACTGAGTAATAGGGAGACGATATTTAGCGTGCGTTTTGCGAGTAGTAATAGAGAATAAATGTAATTCCACGTAGGAGGCACAGGAGGTACTGGAATCCACTTCATAACGAGGAGTTATGTTCCTTTCGAGAAACTTCGTGTTGGATCCTGTCTCGGGTTCTTCGGCTGACATTCGTTTTATGATTTTTCTGACGTTTCACCATCACGAGTGGCTCGCATTGTCAACGCTCTACCCTCCATTGCTGGTGGCGGACTGGAGCCGAGCTCGCGGCCGCAGACTATGTGTACCTGGCGCGCCAACGGCCAAGGGCTTATCCACGTTCTCCTCTTGCTAACTGCAACGGTCGTTCGTTGCAGCACGGGAAGCCAGGATCCATTAAACTTGAAGCTTTATTGTTTCTTGTTGAACTTATTCTCGTTTTTATGTGTTTCTATAGCATCTCTGAACAAGCGTGAGTGATAGCTCTTCTCCACAGCCAGAACTTCTGTGTCGGCTTCCGTGTAGACGAATTTTACTATATGGTAGGTCTCACACAGCTCTGCCACGGCCGATTTCTCCACCTGCCCCACGCTACAATGTCGCTTATGTTCTGCGATCCTGGTGTTTACTGATCGTCCAATCATTTTATGTTCCTTTGCCGTTAGAAAAACCGTGTTTTATTAATTCGAAAGTTTAATCTACAGATTATTTTGGATTCCTGTCATCGGGTATCGCAACTTGTTTTCTTCATTGTTTGGGTGAGTGCTGATTTCCGCAGTAGCCGACATAACATCTGGCGCCACTGATTACGGAACCAGCGCTGCCTTCGATGTTCGCCGCTCCGTCACATCGTGTACCTAACATTTCTTTCTTTTCCTACAGAGGACATTGTGATCTTTCTTGCAGACTAGCCGCGACGCTCCCACTATTTGTGTATTTGCATTGCTTCTAATTAATTTGTTGGTGCTCCTACGCCTCCAATTGCCGTTGGGTTTGATCTAATACATTTCATTCAGTTTCAGTAGCACCAAACGTCAGAGTTGATGACGGCACTCCAGCAGCTCACTGATGCACAAGCCGCTGCTGCATCAACTCCGCCACAACAGCCAGCCATATCGAAGGCACCTCCTCCGTACATTCCACCGTTCCGAGCTTTCAGTGAGCAACAAGAGGAATGGAACGAGTACTACGCTCAGTTCGACGAACATTGTGCTTCACATCAAATGCAAGGTACTGTGAAACCTTCTTATTTCTTGTCAAACGGCCGACACAGGAGTTTACCGCCAAGCTCAGAAGTTATCCACGACTAGTAGGCTAGTTTTTGAAGATTTAGTTTCCGCTCTCGATAAGTATAACGATTACGAAAAAAGCCAGAATAGACATACCGTCAGTGGGTAAAAACGTTTGACAGTGTCGTTCTCAATGTAGTTGTGGGCAGTACTATAGTGACAAAATGATTAGTGATGCAATTACATACAATGGGCCAGACAGCAGGTTTCGTGAACAAATTCTCAAATATTCTGTTCCTAATTTGAAACAAGTGTTACAAATAATTGAACTTCAGGATTCGTGAGACAGGGCCGTGGAATACTTTGAAGTAGGTCCCGTCTCCAGCGTAATACAAAGTGACAAACAGGTACGTCCTTGCGACGGACCGCCACGCGCAAACAGAGTATGCATGTGTCAGTGCGTGTGTCTGCTGTGAAACCATGTCCCCGCTACTTTTTCACGCATAAAAGACAAAATTGCTCTTCGCGGAAAGTGACTTGCTTTACTTCTGGGAAGCTAAGTCATTTACAGCCCTGTGTGCTTGCAACAGAAAAATAACTCTACCCACGTTCGCTCTCGTAAGCGTGGAGTACCTTCTCACTCAGTGAGAAGCAGTAATCCTGCTACTGGTATTAGTAGTAACCAAATTCAGGATGTGCCTTCACTCTCCCCAAGTGCTGTGCAACGACAGTCAAACGAACTGTTTGTGAACATAGTCACTGCCGGACGCGTCGTTCGACTTCAGTTAAGCACTGGCACTTCCGTTGCACTGCTTAATCTCGCCACTTCAGAACAGTTCGGCTCGCCACATTTGACGAAAGCTTGCACGCAACTTAATGTTTATAATAGCCAGGACATTCCAGTGCTTGGTACGTGTAGTTTGCCTGCAACATTCCAGTCTTATATAAAAACAGTGACATTTACAATTCTGTGTTCGTGTAACAGTGAAAATATTTTAGGGTTAGATGCTTTTGTTTTGTTTGGTTTTCGTATTCAGGACAATGTGCATTCTGTTTCCGCTTTCATCCCAAAAGACAGTGTTACTCAACTGATTGCGGAATTTCCTAATTTATTTTCTGAAGGGCCTGGCAGATCAAATAATTTTGTGGTGCACGTTGCATTGAGGGAGAACGAGCAACCTAAGCTTTTTGGGCGCGTACTGTCCATCATGCACATAGAGACAAAGTTGCAAGTGAAATAAAGAAAGGCAAGACTATGGTGTTATTGCTGCTATCCAGGCTAGTCAGTGGGCTTCTCCGTTAGTCACCTTACCAAAGCGTTCTGGAGGACTTAGTCTTTGTGTCGACTTTAAATCCACTGTGAATCCAGAAACAGTAATTACTACTTATCCGTTGCTTCGCCCTGAGGAATTAATGGACAGGCTTGGTGCAGGCCACTATTAAAAAAAAAAAAATTGACCCACGCGATGCGTATTTGCAAATTTGGCAAGGGGGGAGCCTCAGAAAGTGTTTGTGGTCAACATACATTTAGGGTTGTTCAAATTTTTGTGCTTACCTTTTGGCAGCGCTTCCACAACTGCCATATTCCAACGCTACGCAAAAACAACTTACTGCCAAAGCTCCATTCTCTTCAAATTATTTGGACTGAGATTCTGGTGTCAGGACGTTCGCCAGAGAAACAAGTAACCTTAGTATGCTTTTTTAAGTAGTTTCAGCTCCAGTTCCGAAGTGTCACCTGGACTAATGTGCCTTCTTTCAGAATGAAATGCTGTACTTATGCCATCTTCCGAAAAACCAAGGTGTTAATTCCCTTCAATCAAATTTTCTGTCCACCCAGGACCTACCTGACCTGCGGAACGTGATGGAAATGTACTCAGTTCTCCTGAAAAGACATATTTTATTCGGTTTATACCCAACGTAGCTCTAACCGCAGCTCCATTGCATCGTTTCCTCCAGAAGAATGTGCCTTTTGATAAGACCAAAGAGTGGCAGGATACATTAGAAAAACCAAAAATAACTAGTTGAGTGACAGATGCCTTTTTCATTTCGACCCCGCTAAGCATGTGATTTTGGGCAGTGGACGCTTCTTCGTACGGTATCGGAGGTGTGCTCTCTCACAGATTTAGTTCACCGGACACGCCAATTGTTTTCGCTTTCAAGTTATTGACCAAGACTAAATATATCTATTGCTAAATCGGGAAGGAAGCATCGCTATTATCTATGGTGTGACAAAGTTTCATCTTTCTCTATTTTGTTGGATGTTTTACCTAGCGATGGACTATAAGCCACTTCAGTCTTTGTTTCATACGTCGAAACCTGTTCCGCCACGCACAACTGAGAAGCTGTAACGATGGGCTTTGTTACCGTCACAGTATCAGTATGAAATATTGTACCAGCGCATGTCGAAGCATACGAATGCTGACACCCTTTGTCGCCTTCCTGTCGATCCTGATTCCAAATTCTGCGCTAACGCCGCATCTTGTTAGATGGATGTGCAAGACACTGAACTCTTACAGACGTTTCCACTGCACTATAGTAAAATTGCACAGGCCACAGAAGCAGACCCTGACATGAGCCTTTTGTTGCACTATACATTCGTAGTGCTTGGCCTCGTTCACTGAGAAACATTCAGAGTTCTTTTGTGTGCCAATATTTTGCTCGTCGGCATAGCCTCTCCGTCCAGCATCGCGTGATATTATTGCAAAATGACTCTGGACAATCTTGTGTGCTTATTCCTAAAATGTTGCAAAAATATTTATTGGGACTGCTCCACCAACGATATTTGGGAACTGTACTCTCAAAACAGTTAGCGTGTCGGCACTTTACTTGGCCGACCGGGCACGGGCGGCCACATTGAACAGACATCGTCACAGTGTCGTGCTTGTGCTGAAATCATATCGGACCCGCCGCAAACGTTTTTAGTTTGGCCAAAGCCTCAATAGCCGTGGCAGCGAGTGCGTATGGACTTTCCTGGTCCCTTTTGGAAAGCTGGTTGGCTTATTGTTGTGAAATTTTTTTAACAAATATCCGTCTGCAGTGCCCATAAACACGACAACGTCGTGTAGTACCATCCATGCTTTGTCAGTTTTTTTTTTCCTTGTAATGGTTGCCTAAAGTGTTGGTTACAGACAATAGACCACAATCTACTGCTCAGGACTTTGATCAGTTTTGTAAGACCAATGGTATCACTCACTTTATCAGTGCTCCGTTTCGTCCTCAGTGTGACGGAGGAGGTGAATGGTTTGTACGTATGTTCAAGTAACAGAGCAGCAAACACACGGGAGCAAACGCTGTGTCTCTTCCTCCCAACGTACAGTTCCCAGCACTCCGTCGGTCCGTCACCGGCGGAGATGCTACATGGCCGACGCCACTGTTCGTAGCTCCAGTTCTTGCTACCACCGCAGATCATGGCCTCACCCTCGCTCTGCAAGTGTCACTTTCAACCCGTGATTCTACTCTTTTCAGAGTTTTTGGTCGTACCAGTCTCTGGGAGAGTAACGATTCTTCGAAATTTTGGCTTTTGCATCGATTGAATTCCAGGTCCTGCTGGGTTGTTGCGCCAACGATCAGAACCAGATTCCTGTTTGTCGATTGCGGGATTCTTCCGCAGATTTTCAGTCCCCAGATTCGCATTCACCACGGATTCTGTGGTCCGTGTGGCCGCCGGTTGGGGCCTGTTCGGCACCGCCTCCGGAATTGATGGAGCTGGAGCCATTACCTTCGATGCCGCAGCAACTCCACTTTCCGGCGCTCTTCCCGGCGCCACCGTTATCGCCGCCAACTCCGTTTCTCATAGGACCGATTTAGGAAGAGGGTGGGCTCCTTTCCGAGGGTTTTCCGACCGACGTTCCCCTCTTAACCCAGGACGGATGTCGGGGTGCGGCCAGAGGCTTGACGTCGGTCGCAGGTGCGGCTCCCGGCTCTTCTCGCCTCCTGCCTCCCCTTTCCCCTGGTAGTCGTAAGATGGCTCCCTACACTACAACGTTGCGGCATTTTGGGGGATACGAATATGCAGTCCTCGAGCATCGACTGCACACTGACTACTACAGCGCCGCGAAACTGAAGGCACTGTACCGCGCGTCAGTGGAATGAGCGGACAGTGCCACACCTCCAGGAAGACAGAGTTCAGCGCCCCCTGTCCCCGCCGACTTAACCAGCCCTCCATCGCTGGTCGGTACCAGTTCGGTCGGAGACTTCCACGCCATCAGTAATGAGTAACAGGAACACGATACTGAGACTACATTCTACTAGCAGTAATAGAGAGTAAATCTTATTGTATGTAGGAGGCACAGGAAGCCACTTTATAACGACAGGGTAGGTTAGGTTTATTTCCTTTTAGAAATAAATTGTTCTCTTAATTTTAAAGTTTGGTTCAAAATGGTTCAAATGCCTCTGAGCACTATGGGACTTAACACCTGTGGTCATCGGTCCCCTAGAACTTAGAACTACTTAAACCTAACTAACCTAAGGACATCACACACATCCATGCCCGAGGCAGGATTCGAACTGCGACCGTAGCGGTCACGCCGTTCCAGACTGAAGTTTAAAGTTTAATCTGCAGATAATTTTGGATTTCGGCCACCGGCAATCGCAGCTTCTCAATTTCCTTCTTTGTGTCTGTGCCAAATCCCACAGTAGCCGACACAACAACAGCTACCACTCTCTTATGTTTATCGTGTTTGAAATAAATTCAGTCTTCGAGTAGGTTGTTAGTGATTATCAGTGTTTCTAGAAACAATTTCATTCCTAGAAATCATATGACGTTGATAACTACTGTATCTTTTCAGATAATGTACTGAATAACAAAAATTAGCTTAACTGCTTTATTGGTTCATCGATCGTAAGGCCAGTATATAGACAAAAGAAAGGTCGCTGGTAAGTTGGTAGTAGTCTTCTGTGCGGCGGTAAGAAGCTGTCAGCCGTAGTGTGGATTCGGGTACTAGACAGACACAGTGTGTGCAGGTGGGGAGATGAAAATCTGACAACAGCAAGACGACAGCGGATCGTTGTGAGAGGCGGCATGCAGCACCCGGCGGTGGTTGGATGCGTGAGGTTGTAGACGACGGGCCGGCTGGAGTGGCCGTGCGGTTCTAGGCGCTGCAGTGTGGAGCCGAGCGACCGCTACGGTCGCAGGTTCGAATCCTGCCACGGGCATGGATGTGTGTGATGTCCTTAGGTTAGTTAGGTTTAATTAGTTCTAAGTTCTAGGCGACTGATGACCTCAGAAGTTAAGTCGCATAGTGCTCAGAGCCATTTTGTAGACGACGGAAGTCGACCGGTGGGTATTAACTTCAGGATCCGCAGCGATGATCCTAACTGCTCGTCGTCGGACGAATTGACAAATCGCCGCAGATGCGCCAGGTAATGCGTTTGTAGGGGAGTGCGAGGTTTCACTCCTACCAAATTGAATTTCGTGGATGGCGCCTTTCTTTATCGTCGGACAAAACGTTTTGTACAATACGGAGTAACTATTGCCGTAGTAGCAGAGATGCTTGTGCTATAAGGCCCTTAATAACGTTAGCTGACAAGCCTGAAGCATTGAGAGGAGTTATCAATTTCCTCTAGATATATTTCATAGGATTGACATCTGTCTTCCTATAGGCAACGTCTTCTAGATGATGGATAATGTTGTTGTGGTCCACACGACACGTTAAGACCGCACCATTACTTTTGGCGTCTAGTAGAATTACAGTTGCTCTGTATTCCCACAGATTTCTAAGCGCAACCCGTTTTTTTCCTGTGGAGATTTTATTTAAGCACTGGCTCTTTGTTTACGGTGTGAAGCTCTTCTCCTTCTAATAGTGGTCAAGCTGCAACACACTGGCGTAGCTTCTCGAAAGTTCGTAAGACTCCTACGGAAACATGGTGTCCGACAGTTGACCAGAAGTGAAAGAAACATCAGATACACACCTGACTAAACCACCGAAGCAAATCAGCTGCCACTGAGTGCTACGATGAGCATCATCATGAAATAAAGTAACAGGATATCAATATCGTAGTACAAACACCTAGTTTCTGGGACACCATAATTATGAAATCTGTTGAATTAAGGTGTCATAGTGTATAACAAACTGAACTGAGGATAAAGTTTAAGGAATGCTTCGTTCTGCCACTAAATTTACTAAGATATCACTGGCCATTTCATTCATCATAGCCTTAAGAGTACAGGCTCCGAAAAACATATGAGTATCAAATGGTGTAATCGACTCCGGAAGCCGAAATTGGCTGTAAAGTGCAGTGTCACATCTACAATATTTTACAGTCTGTTTGGTGTTCAGGCAGAGAATACACGTAATGAAATACTTCACAGCGCCTGGAGAGGACAGTTGGGTCGATCGTCGGAAAAGAAATTCAGCTGAACACCTTTAAGTTCACCAGTAACCAATGGTGCAGAGATAATCAGCAATGTCACACAGAGCATGGTGTCTGCACGTCAACCGTCTGCGATCTGTGAGACGTCATTACTCCCAGTGTTCATTCTTAGCGGAATTATAAGAGGCGATTCATTAATGGATCAAGTGGCGTCGGTGAGTGATGACCATCTAATATTTCTGCCAGTCTTTTGTCGTTAATGCCTGTAATCCATGTGCGTTAACACAACATTCTTTGAATTTGGTTTCTTGAGGTCCAAAGTATCTGCTAGGAATCTCTGTTTGATTATGGGTCGAGGGAGACTATAGTGAGACGTGGTATTGCACTTTAAATACAAAATTACAGAATGATCTCCAACGAAAACCTGTGACACTTCTGTGACAACTGTGACTGCGACTCGCAGCAGTCAATCTATGGAGAAATTATTTGTCTGCCGCCACATAAACACCACGGAGGAATGTCTAGTGAAGTCAAAATTATTATGATGGGTCATGAAATGAAAGTCCGTTTGTGTGTCGCCAGATGTTCGATGTATATTCTGCCGCCCATGTTGTCGCCGATGCGAGGCCAGCAAAAGTTGCGTCATCCGTATTACACCCCAGTAATTTCAGTGAAACAAACTGGCGATTTTGCCCCTGGATGATGGGGAAATTACCATCTGATATCTCTCTGTACGTTACAGATGTAAAACGATGGCTTAATGATGCCACCTATTACGTTTAAGGTTACTACTAACGAAGTACCAATTTTCTAACTTACCATACGACTGGACGGAGTCCCGTTTCTCGTGAAATATGACACGCGTCCACTGGTAAAACTAGCCTCTTCTGTAATTGTGCCAAAAGAAAGGCATACATACTACTTATGATCGAAAGCGCCCTTCAGTCTCGACGAAGGTGATGTAAGGCATCTGGGAATTGTGTCAGTATTTTATGGATATGGTTACTCGATGTGATCGTTAACTGTGGCAGAAGGTGACCGTGCGATGAGAATACCTTGAACAGGGTTAATGCAAAGAAACGGCTAAGTGTTAGTAAATAGGTAGAGCTTAATGCCATAAACACACTACACTATTAAAAATATCCGGACATCTAACGTCGGCTAGTCATTGGAAGTCACCTTACAACTAATCCGTCAGAGACACATCAACCCTTCCATAGCAGAACAGGTCGATTGTTGACAATGTGATTTGAAGTGTAAACGTGAAAGACCAACCATAGCTAAACAAAGACGGAGGCTCTCAAGCGTTGAGGAGTGTAGTTATACAAAATTGCTTGAAATGAGCAGAACGAATAGCTCGTTGAGTATCAAAGTGCTACCAAGAGTCCAGCTAGCAAAGCGAAATCACGTAGGGAGTTAAAAAGAATGGAATACAAGCCTCGAGCACCTCTTCAAAAGCCACCAGTGTCTGTATCAATGCTAAGTGACATTTGACGTGGCGTAAAAAGCTACGCCACTGCATAGTGGATGCCTAGAAACGAGTGACTGGAGTGGTTACGCTACACCCTGTGGCACCCTGATGGAAAGGTTTAGGCTGGCGAATGCGATCATGTTGAGTGCCAACATGATATACAGAAGAGGTGTTGTTACGGTATGGAGCTGTTTTCGTGGTTAGGATGTGAGCCGCTTCTTGAGATAAAGAAAACTCAAAATGCGGAAGGATATGAACACATTTTTCAGCATAGTGTCCTCCAAACAGTAGGGGAACAGGTGGGAGACTACAACTGTTCGTATCAGCATGACAGTACACCCTGTCATAAGCCAGCCCCCGTGATACAATGATTTGTCGATATCAACATTCCTGAAATGGCCTGTGAAAGGGACAGTCTCCGCAGGGCAGAAGCAGTTAAGGCAACCGTTGGTGAACAGTACATCTAGGTTTGAGTACCGGTGCAGCACAAATAGTCAACTTTTGTTATTGCATTACCATAATGCCCTGTGCGGCTAGATGCCACGATTCCCCCCTCCCCACTCCCACCACCCTCCCACACCCATTCTTTCCCTTTCCTTCCCTTTCCTGTATCTCATGCTTAAATGATACGACTGTAATTATCAATTAACACTGTTCTTTATGTTAGGTGCTTTATATTTGCATGTCACAATAAGAATAAAATGTAACTGATCATTTCCTACATCCAAAGCGGTACAACAGGGTTATAAATTTTTACTGTTGCGCGTGGTTTTTGTACCCATATTTCTTAACGAAACTTTAACGACTCGAGCATTATTACTAAGCGAGATGCGTCTCAAATGATGCTGCGGACTTTCATTCGAGAGGAACATTACAAATATGAAACCCTGCCATTCTGCTTTAAGTTTTCCACAATATCTGTAAATAGCTGCAGATGGATGCGCGGACGGTTCCTGAAACACACTAATGTCGTGTCCCTTTTTTTTCTTTCGCAGCCCATTTGGTACACACTAGTGAGCCATCGACAAAGACTTGTTAAACTACAACCATAATTTTTTACTATATTCAATAGTGACATAGATTATGCAGATTTCAACTTGTTCTTGTTGAGCACGGACTTGTTGTTGGTATCAATTTCTGCGTTAAGAAATCCTGTTTCTGTTACTTTAGTATATTATTTAAGGCATAGTACAGATCGAAGCCGGTGACTTCAACATCAGTGAAGTTTTAGTGGAAGTCACGCACTCCTTCTGTGAAAGATGGAGTTGGTAATCTCACAACAATGTCTTCCTACATGCGGAAAGAGTCAAAATGCGACAGAGAAAAAATTTTGTTCCATAATTATGGGCAGCATTTCAAAATGTGTAGATTACTAAGAGTACTATGAGTTTTTGGTTAAAATTCGTAAATTATTTTTAACCTGTATCTCAACTCATTAAACACATTATGTACATTTGATCACTGATACACTTGCAATCCATTTCAGTGTACAACAACGAGTCAGATATTACTTCAGACAGCTAACATACATGCTCACAGTTCGTACTAAGGCTGCTTTGGATATGAACGAATAAATATTTGTTATTTTTGAAAAAGCAGAGGAGCTGACGACTAAAACAAATAGAGTGGGTGTTAAACTGTAAAAATCGTTGAAGTAGTTGTGATAGTGATACTCTCTTTTGTCGTTGAGTTTGTAGCTACCGGACTATATCTTGTTGCAATAAATCTAGATTCTTACCATTTTTCTCAGAATGTATGACTATGATGCGGCAGTTAAGTTTCCGTACAGGATGTCCATAGTTAAATTTCTCATTTAAAAAAGCTGTAGAAAAAGAATCACTGCTCAGAATGACATCAGATTTGAACAACATATTATTGACGAAAGGGAAAACGCCATCGAACAAAAACAGTGCCACCTATTGGTCCATTTCTCGTACATTTTTTCCATGGCGTTTCGTCCTATTCTATAATAAGCTCTTTGGCGTCATTCTGAGCAGTGGTTCTCTCTCTAAAGCGTTCTGAAATTGAAACATTAATTGAAGGGCTTATTTCAATTGTGGTACAAGTCCATTTTTGTTCATTCTGAGATACAGAGTCCTAAAGTTAAATGAGCGCTAAAAAATCTGCAGTTGAGATTCCAGAAATATTGAAGCTTATGGCTTCTTGCTAGATATGAACCTTTCTTTCTGTTTGTTTGGACCTTTAATGTCAGAAGCACTATAGACAGAAAAGTCGAGCTAATGGACTTGTATCACTATTGAAATAAGCCCTTCAATTATGGACACCCTTCACATATTAGTCACGTAGTTAATTTAATGTTACATTAATTATTTTGCAAGATAGATCGTAATGATGTGGGAGAGTCACTTTAGATTCAAATCACAAATTAATTTCTAAATATGGCTACATGCTGACATTTATAATTTTTAGAATTTTTTGCAGATATGAGTTAGTAATTCCTACCCACCGCCTTTTATAGAGTACAACAATAGATTTTCTTCTACGGAATAGAAGTTCTCAAGGAGAAACTTCTTTAGTCAGTTTTCTAATTTTACTTTGCTGTTTGTCGGACATATTATATCACTGGGTAAGTGATTAAAAATTTTTGGTGCAGCATTGAGTACCCAATTTTGTACTAAAGGGAATATTAGTGTGGAGTAATGAAGGTCATTTTCCCTTGCGGTATTGTAATTACATACATCATTGTTAATTATGAAATGTAATGGATTTTTTACAACAAACTTCATGAGGGAATAAATATACTGTGAAGCAGTAGTTATGTTGTCCAACTCCTTAAACGATGTCTACAAGATGATCGAGGGGAACAACGACGCTTCCGAAGTAATGAGTGCTATTGACAGGATACGCCTAACTGATTCCATATTTTCATATTTCCAAAATGATTAGGACACCGTCCCTCACAAGCGGTTTGTAGTCAAACTGCGTGCCTATGGACTGTCGTCTCAGTTGCGTGACTGGATTCATGATTTTCTGTCCGGAATGTCGCAGTCCGTAATAACTGACGGAAAGCCAGGGGGTAAAACAGAAGTAATATTTGGAATTCCTCATGGAAGTGTTTAAACCCTCTGCTGATCCTGATTTAGGAGACGATCGTAGTAAGTCTATAAAACTGTTTGCAGATGATGCTGTCATTTATCGTCTTATTAAGGCATCAGTTTGTAAAACAGATTGCAAAACGGTTTAGAAAAGGTATCAGTATTTTACGAAGAATGGCAATTGCATCTAAACAATGAGAAGTGTGAAGTTATCCACATGAGTACCAAAAGGATTTCGCTAAATTTCGGTTACACGATAAATCACATAAACATAAGTCTTGTAAATTCAGCTAAATACTTATAGATTACCGTTACGTGTAACTTAAGTTGGAACGATCACATAGACAACGTTGTGGGTAGAGCAAAGTAAAGACTACGATATACGGGAAAACACTGACGAACTGCAACAGGTCTACTAAAATGGCTGCCTACACTACGCTTATACGTCCTCTTCTCCAGTATAGCTGTGCGATGTGGGATCCGCGTCAGACAGGATGGACAAAGGACATACAAAAGGTTCAGATAAGAGCACCTCGTTTTGTACTGCCGCGAAATAGGAGAGAGTGCAACGGATACGATACGTGAATTGAGCTGGCCGTCATTAAAACAAAGACTTTTTCGATGTGGTAGTATCTTCTCATGAAATTTCAAACACCAAACCTCTCCTCATTATGTGGAAAAATTTTCTTAGGACCCATCTACATAGAAAGGAATGATCATCATAATAAAATAGAAGAAATCAGAGCTCATACAGGAAGATTTAAGTTTTTGTTGTTCCCGCGTGCTGTTGTACAGTGGAACATTGGAAAAATAGCTTGAAGTTGGTTCGATAAACCCTCTGCACACATTTACCTGTGAATTTCAGAGTATTCACGTAAATCTACATGTAGATCATATCATATGACATTAATGAAAGAAAATATGTAAAATATGTCAGCTTATTAATTAGTCTCTTCTCAAGATTTGCAGTGGTTGTAATTGCAAATGTGGCTGAATTAAGCTGTGGTATGAGTTCCAAAATGTGCTTTTTCCAGTTTAAATTTTCATCAGTATGGACTCCTGTAATTATGAAGTTTCTACGCTGTTTATTATTTCCTCCCCATGTACTATACGTATCACTGGTGTAGTATCGCTAGATGGGCAGAACTCAATATGTTGTGTCTTTTTAAAATTAAGGGTGATGTCATATGCAGAAAAACCTGTCAGTGATACTTTTAAGAAAATTTATGTGTGTATAATTGGATTGATAACAATACTAGTATCATTTGCAAAAAGAACTAATTCTGCTTGCTTGTTGTGAACTAGACAAAACGTCGTTGCAATACATGAGGAACAATGATGGACCTGGCACTGAGCCTAGTGGAACCCCATACATTATTTGGAAGAAGTCAGAGTTATGTCCCTGGACTATATTAATTGTAGTATTATGTTCAGTTTCGTGCATTCTTTTTGTTGGATATGACATTATGCATTGGCTAGCCATTACGTTAATTTCAGAAAACTTCAGTTATCTAGGAGAATACTGCGATTCACACAGTCAGGTGTCTTAGACAGGTCTCAGAAAATACTAAACGGTACCAGTTTATTTTTCTGTGCTTGTAAAATTCGGTGAGTGGGTATGTAAATGACATTATCAGCAGAGTATCTCAAAAAAATTGTTCAAATGGCCCTGAGCACTGTGGGACTTAACAGCTGTGGTCATCAGTCCCCTAGAACTGAGAACTACTTGAACCTAACTAACCTAAGGACATCACACACATCCATGCCAGTGGCAGGATTTGGACCTGCGACCGTAGCGGTCACGCGGCTACAGACTGTAGCGCCTAGAACCGCACAGCCACTCCATCCGGCAGCAGAGTATCTCTTCAGAAAACCAAATTGTGATTTGCTGAGGATATTATTGTTGCGAAGGTGAGATACTATTCTAGAATACGTCACCTCCCCAAAAATAGTGGAAACCGATGTCAGCAGTGAAACAGTTCTCTCCTATATCATGTTTCTTAAATGGGGTTTCGAGTACGGAACATTTCAGCCTGTCGACATAAATGCATGGAGTTAGTGATGCATTACATTTTCAAATAATGTGGGGCTTATTGTATGCGAACAAATCTTTGGTACTGTATTGGAAACACCATGAAAACCTTATGACTTTTAATTTTCAGATAAGGTACAATTTTCATAATCTCTCAAAGGAGAAGTTTATTTCAGTTTGTCGGGAAAAACGCCTGGAATTAGTGATGCATTACATATTTCAAATAATACTGGGTTTATAATATGCGAGAAAATCTTAAATACTCGACTGGAAACACCATCAAAACCTGCTGACTTTTAATTTTCAGAGAAGGTACAATTTTCTTCATCTCAAAAGGAGAAACTGATGGTGCATTGCTATGACTGAATTTTATGAATTTCACTCTTTCAACGCACTACTGTGATTTTTCTATTGAACTGATTATCGATATACTTTCTACTGTACCTAAGAAGTTATCATTAAATATATTTGGTACCCCTTCCATTCAGTTCCATACTGATGTTAACCTTTTCCTTTGCTGGTGGTCCTGTCTCTCATTTCACTACGTTTAGTATAGCGTAGAGTCTGTTGTTGGAATTACTGGGGTCTGATATTGTGTACATGTTCCTCGATTTAGTCATTTTGAATAGTTTTCGTAGTGTGTTACTGCTGCAGCCTCTCTACTTGTTCTTGCTAACACATGTATCTCCCTTTTCCTGTCACAAGAAGCTTTAATCGCTCTAGTAATCCATGGCTTTTTATTTTGCTGTTTAATATCCATTCTGATTAGCTTATGCAGAAAGCTGTTTTCAAGTAATGTTGTGAATTAATCACGGAATACTGCAAATTTTATGTTAGCATTTGGTTGATTACGAATTTCATCCCAGGCCATATCCTGTAAACTGTTCTTCAAACATTTGTCCTGATGCCATTCATTATTGAAGCTGATTTCCACTGTGGAGCATCCATACTGTTAGGCACTATGTTATTTATCCCAACTAACCGTGCATCATGATCAAAGAGGCCATTTGTTACTGGATACGCAGTTATTTCCTTGCTCTGAGCTCCACCAAACAAAACGTTAGCAGTTGGGCTCCTACTGTGTTTATCCACTATTGCTGGAAGGTTAATTACACAGGCAAACGAAAATTTCTTTTAAAAACTTTTTTTACTTAAACAGCTGATCTTTATAGATTTCTATCAGCTGAATCCGAACCGAGCATTGGTTTTTTTTGTATCAAACATAGTTTTCGATCAATCTGCCTTCTACTATATAGTATAAAAATCCTATGCTATACGGTAAATGGTGAAATTAATGAAACGCTTTGTTACAACATGAGCATGGTTTGTATTTACAGTAAGCTACTTAAAACCATGCTATGTGTAAATTGAGTTTTCACTTGTCAATTTGTTTGAATTTTCTTTCTCTTTTTTCTTTGCAGCTTCTTGTGTAACTTTTCTACGATCAGTCACTTGCAGAAGTTCTCGGTGAAGTCACCAACAGGAGTCCCCCATCATGTTCGTGTTCCAGTGGCCTTGGTTGCGTTTTTTAATTTCTTTAATGTCCTGGTGAAAACCATCTCCTTGGTCGTCACTAACATCTCCCATATTGTCTGTAGAAGTAATCAAGGTGACTGCTCAAAAAGTTAACTTTCAGACTCATTAAACATCCAAAAGTTTTAAACTTCTTTAACATTGTAGCTATAATAGAAACATATCTGTGTCTTTTTCATGTCCTAAGAACTTTGTAACGACTTTCTTTAATGATACCCATGCTTCTATCTCATTTAAGGTCATCGTGGATTCAAAGTTAACATTAAACATCAACTTTCTAATGCCAGGTCCGAGAAAGACGCCTTCTTTTAGTTTAGCTTCTGAAAGGTGTGGAAACTTTTAGCAGAGATACTTAAAACATGGTTCGTCTTTAGGCAAAGCCTTTACAAACTGTTTCATTAGGCCTACTGTACATGTAGATGTGGTAGGCGTGCGTTTTTGGATCTACAAGTTTTTTGCGTAGAATATTCTTCTCACCAGGTTTTAAAGACTACCTCACAGGACAGTTCTTTCTGCACCAGTGTTGATCCCGAGCCCTACTGTCCCATTCACACAAGAAACATGGAAATTTGGTAAAGACACCTTGCCGACCAAGGAGCACCCATGTTAGTTTTAGATCGCCACATATCATCCAGTTATGAGCAGAATAGCCTATTTCATACAGCACTATTTCTAGGTTTTCATAGCTTTCTTTCATATGTACACAATGTCCAACAGGTATAGATGCATACATGTTACCATTGTGTTATAAAACAGCCTTTACACTATTTTTCGATGAATCAAGACCCCGCAGTCTTCCTTTTTGTATTCAATACCAAAGTCATTCATCAGATCGGGAATGCCTGAGCAGTACACTAAATCACCTTCTTGAAAAACCTTGGATAATTACTGCTCTCTCTTTCTATACATGTATATGCTGGTTGCAACTACCAATAAGTTCTTTTCTTTTAATCTAGAGCCAAGCAATTCAGCTTTTTCATTCGTTAAGCCCAGATCCCTAACCAGATAGTTAAGCTCGGTCTGGGTAAACAATTTGCGCTCTAGAATTTCTGCATTACAATGGAATTCATCATCATCTGGTTCATCTAAATCACATTGTACATCAGAAAATACTTCTGTTGGAATAGAATTTAAATTATCTGGTGGTTCAGGAACAGGCAAATCTACACCATGCCCTACTGGTCAGATGGCGGACAGAAGGTTAGGGTAGTTTATTACCTTCTTGTTTTTCGAATTATGACCAGTAATATCAACACTGCAAAAGCAGTAATAATGGGAATGATTTCTAGGCTCCCTCCATATCATAGGAACAGAAAATTTAAAGGCTTTTTTCTACTTTTTGGACCATTTCCTTAGATCTTCAACACTCACATAACATACCTCATGTGGCACCCAAGATTTAGATCCAAAATATGACATACAAACCTTTTTTATAACGTTTGTAATGTTTCTTTGGTGTTTTTTAATCGCGAATTCACCACAAATATAATAACGAAAACGGTCAGCAAAATTTTTTACAACGACGATTGTACGTTGTACTGAGCACATGTACAGGAAACGTGAAACTGAGGTTAGGTTAACAGTAAACAAAACACCATCTGTTAACATAAAAATAGCATCGACCTTTTTTGCCAGCAAATGTTTTTCAGCAGTGCTACCAGCGTCATCTATATTCATTACACCTTTTTTTAAAATTATTTTAACTATATAAAAGCTGTTAAATTCTTTAAAAATCGCTTAATTTAATAAATTTAACTGTAAAACGTGAAGAAATGGTGGTTGATACAGTTTTTTATGTATTATACTTGGATTTACTACCCTAAAAAATAAGAATAATGTAATTTCGGCAAAAAAATTCGTCTTTCTTTGGCCTGTACTGAGCGAGGTAGCGCAGTGGTTATCACACTGGTCTCGCATGTACAATCCAAATGAGGATTCCAGATTATTTTTCCTATCAGAATCCTTTATAAAATCTACACTGAAGTCACCACAGGCTACTAATTGTTTGCTGCTGTCTGACAGGTACCATAGTAAGCGATTGCGATTCCTGTAATGATTAAAAAATTCTCCAGTGGCGATCTGTATATAATTCCAATGAATAGTGAATTATTTGTTAGAATTCAGAAGCACACATTTCTGTCTGCTGATCACTAATAAATCTGCTAGACTAAGTGTTTTCGAACTTGTGCCCTGTCTTAATATAAATAAAAACTCCTATTTTCACATATTACTTCTGCATGAGTAAGCTGCTACAATGTAATCTTTCATATGCAACTCATAAAACCTTGTGGTTTTGTGACGTTTAGATAGACACAGGCTGTCTAAATTTCCAAACACACAAGAAGTCACTCTACCTTATTTCTCCATCCTCTAGTATTTTGAGCATTCTTGATTATTTTGTGGCTAGATATTTTGATATTTAGATTTCTTTCAAAGAGGGGGATTCTGATACTGATTCTGACGTAAAAAGGTACCTATATGAGCCAATAAATACAGGGATCTCACTTTATCTGATGCTGCCACTCCCTCTCCCCCATATATATTATCTGCAAGAAGCTCAGACAATTTATCTTTCGTTCTACTGTTCAGGCGCAGCTCATGTATAGTAGATGCCCTCCTGCCAATGAACGCAACTGACATTACACTCACATGAGTTTCCATTCAGTGTCCTGTGCCATCTGACCTACACCCACCCCATGTTCAGTAAATAGCAACAAGGCTCTTGATTTTTACTGTCTTTTGGTACCGACGTACACTGAGCTTCTTTCCTAGAAATCTGCTGCATTCTACTGTGACCTACAGTTGGATGAGGCTTTTACTCCTCTACTTCAGATATCAAGTCAAATTTATTAGATACTGTAGCTCATATGTCGATGAAATCGAAGAGCAGTTACCCTCTCGCTCACTAATTGTTACTTGTACCTGGTTTCCACGATATTTTCCCTCTTCAACCACTATAGCTCATATTTCACATGTTCTAATTCAGCCTCACGGGCACAAATATTTACCTCCTAATCAGCGATTCTCTTGTCTTTTTTTGCAAAGCCCACCATTCAACGGGAAAGCCTCATTGAGCTCCACAGTCCTCCAATGAAATTCCTACCCACAGTCTAGACATGTCATTCCCTCTTTGACTAACCTACGGTAATAACCACACTTACCACGCATTGTCACAAGCATTACACTCTTACAAATAGAATTAAAACACCTAGCACATTTTACACTACATCAATTTTCATTGTGTACGAGAAGTAAAATATTTGACTTACAGGTTAGCGCATTACATGTATAATATAACAATAAACACAAACATCCTGGCGCTCGCTATTTTCTTTCCAACGGTGAGAAGAATTTGCGTATTATGGTCTTCCGCCTTCCATTGTATTACTAGCCGCCACGGGCTGCTTACACCACATCGGCAGTACCACGGAAGTACGTAGATCACATAGGATTTTAAGTTTAAGTTGTATCAGTTTTATACGGCTGGTATATGTCATACAGAATATTATCCGGCAAGATAATTTCAAATTTATTCCATACTATAGTATTATCTTTTTGGATGACATTTCTCGGGTACTTACAGTACCTTCTTTGGACGTTAGTAAAAGTGTAGAGAGCTTATCCCCGTTCACATTAGTGTCCCATTCATTACCTGTTTTTCCTGGCATTCTTCAAGGCCTGGCTTATTCAGCAGTCACGCCTTGTACATTTTAGCAAGCATCTTTTAGGTGTACTCAATTTTATTATGACTACCAACCAATATGGTTTGACTCTTAACGTGGATAATTTCCCGAATGATGGAGCTCCCCAGTTGACCCTCTTCATTATGAAAATATAGCCACTATTGGTACTTGCCATTGTTTTTTTGTTGAATGCCAACCCTATCTATTGCTCTGTATTTGTAACACTTCAAAAACTTTCACGCAGTTATTTGTATTCTTGGCAGATAAACCTAAAGATACGTCAATACCTCTGTGAAACAGGTAGTTGCGAAAAAAGCACCTTCATACAGCAATGCAGCTTTTGCAAACATCTCATCATTCTTGTTTTTTTATTGTTATAATTTTTGTGACAATCTAAATCGTTTTTGAGTGTTTGGTGTTTTTTTTATTGTTACTCACAATCTTTCTGAGCTGAGGTTGCCCTTCCAATAGATTTGTATAATATAACGTACAAAATCGAATTATTTCAGCTACCAATAAGAACTAAGGACTTAATGAACTGCACTATCTGTTAATTGACTAATTCACAACAGAATGTAAATTTTAATGTAACTTTACGGTACGAAAACTGTATGTAAACTAACCACTAGTGCAAAAGTTTCGAAGTAAAACAACTTAAGATATTTCTACTTTTCGGAAATACGAATTTAATAATGAAAGGACACGCTCTACTTAAATTTCTGGAGTGAAAAACGTAACAATTAAACGAGATTTTCTAAGTTAAGTGAAGCAAAAATTTAATCTCCAATACGACTACAATCCATCCATCCGCTAAATAAAGCATTTTATGGATTAATACGGAAAAAAAAGTGATACCCTTAACAGAAAGCTTAAAAACACTATAATACATGTATTTTACTGAACTAATTGTTACTACAACATAAATAACAATGTGAAAAGGATTCCAATCAATGCTTTTAAAATCTACTGTTGAAACGAAGGGTTATATTCAGCACCATATGAGTAAAACAGTACCGAGGTCACCACCGGAACATGCAACCTTAGTGCTCGAAATTACTGTTACTAAACCGGGATTATAAAAATTTCATATTTCTTGTGCGCTACTGCAGCCTATCGGTGCATATGGGTACTACTAAGTAGTCGCTCCAAAGGTATGAAAGATCCCAACTCACACATATAACTCTTCCATCGTATGCTGCAACCTGTCGGAGAATGTATGTACTACGTAGTGGCTGCTAGACAGAAACAAAGGGGCACTGCAGCAACGTGGTTTCTTCCTTCTCATACCGCAACCTATAGGTGAACAAGGGTACTATTTAGTGGCAGCTGAACGGAAACAAAGCAGTTTGAATGCTTCTTCACTCTTATACTGCCATCTTCTGGAGAATATGAATACTACATAGTAGAGTTGAACAACACGATTCTTTTTCCCGATTCGATTCCTACGATTCAATCTCACACTGCGAATCGATTCATACGATTCGTTCACGATTCATTCTAGTCTGCGATGGCACGATTCTTACGGAATGCAGAAAGCTCTACATCTTACTCACAGATGGCAGGATATGTCGTAAATTGTCAAGAGGGTTAAAATCGAACTGTGTCATGATAAGACATGCCAGAAATAGTTTATTTATGAGTAAACATGCATATGACGTTACATGTGTGATTCTCGATTTATACGTGTAATGCCTTAATTGATGAAAGGTCACGTTTCATCTATTGTTTTATTTCAGTATGCCAGGAAAGAGGAGTCGATTTGTGCGAAAGGTGCTGCAAAATTACGTGGTATGCCAGTTCGGTTGTGTGGGTTGAACGTATATAATTATAGACGTCTATTTTATAGTAACAAAATCTAGCAGTGTGGCAGACTTGGTTTGGCTGATATCATCCTATGTTTTTCTGTGCTAAGATGTCTTTCCAAGTCCACATTACCCTTGTACTTCATAACGCAGTTGACAGCCCTCCCACACAGCATATTTAGGTCCACTTTCATTTCTTCTAAATACAAAGCATAGGTATTATGCTTTTAATTTGGCTGAGAGCTTGCCGCTGTCACTACTATTTACGTGAGAAGACGACATACTTCTAAACAGTGGGATTCAATCGTATACAGCGACATTACTTCACTAAAATTTAGTATGAATCTGAACACAATAACATTCGAAAACTCGAATTTGAAATTACTAATTAAAAAGCTTTTGTTTAAAGATGGTATTACACAGCGTTCCGCCAAGAAAGGAATTCGTTAGAGAGCCTATATTCTCTCTATATAGGCTCTGTAATATTGGTCTAGTGCGACAGCTATTTAGTGGCAGCACTGGTGGAACTAACAGAATTAGCGATTTTATAATATAAAATTGCGTTTTTACGGATGGTACTGTAAAATTGACTTTTTACGAAAGAATGGAACTATGTAGGTGAACTCAAAAAGCAAAAACCAGTCTAAATACAAAATTTCATCCAGATCGTTAGGGCCGTTTTCGAGATACGCGAAATATAATACATAATCCAAGTGCTATTGCTCGTGTGTAAAGGTGTGTGTGTTTTGCATTGCATCTGCAACAGATAAGAGGTACGTATTTATTCATCATACTTGGATTTCTTGATTTTAATCGTGTGCATTCGGAGCTGTGTACTCGCTTTATATCGTTTCTGTCATCACTAGTCCGTGTATTACTCGCGCAAACTAAGCTGACGTCGGCGCGGTGGCTGATGGTATTGACAGTAAATGGGAAATGCCTTTACGCTCGTTCCCGTCAGCCACCGCCAAGTGTCGGTTTGGTTTTCACGAGTAATATTACGGCCCACGAACTTCGTTTGTTCGTTTCGAGCTTCCCTTGTTCACACGCATCCTCCACTTGACTGCCATCTGGCGGTCGTAATCATTCGGCACGTCTCCGCATGATTCGGAAGTTGCCTTCGAAGCATAGCATACTAATAATCGATGAATCGTTGGAACTTGGAATCGTCACGACTCGGAAACACGCAATCGTTCTTACGATTCTTTTGAACGATGATTCGTCTGTATCACGATTCGATTCTTGCGCTTATTTATGTAGAGTCGTTCAAATGAACGACTCATTCACGAATCGCCACAACTCTACTACATAGTGGCTGCTACACAGAAACAGAGATTGGAAGACTACTATCCCAAGTATAAATGCGCATACTGTTTCTCCACTCCCAGCCACTTTTTTTGGAAGTCCGTTTGTCATATCCTGTTGATAAAAATTGAGGTGTCAGGTGCCTTTGACGTTCTTGAAATGTCTGAAGAGCCATTTCATATTCCCAGATAAAGTGGAGACCATTAGTAAGCCCATTCAAAGGCGCCCATACCCTGGGGCAAGAGGGACCGATGACCATGTAGTTTGGTCCCTTTAAACATCAACCAACCAACCAACCAACCAACCTGGGGCAACAAGAGTTGCCCTCCCACCACCACTTCACAGCGAAAGAAAAAAGTATAAGGTAGACAGATGTTTTTCTTTTAAGGAAAGGTTTAAAAGTGGGTACTACCTAAGTGTTTAACGGAATCATAACTCTGTCTTATTCATGGCTACTTATAAGTCGCCAACGTCTTATTGCAATATTAAAAATACTCCATAACAAAGACCCTAGATCAATACAACGCCCCAGGTCAAACAACTATCGTATGGGCGCCATGTGCCCATTTGAGCTGTTTATGATGAAGACCCAAAAGGCATCTGCATCTACATCTACATGGATACTCTGCAAATCACATTTAAGTGCTTGGCGGAGGGTTCATCGGACCACCTTCACAGTTCTCTATTATTCCAATCTCGTATAGCGCTCGGAAAGAATGAACACCTATATCTATCCGTACGAGCTCAGATTTCCCTTATTTCATTGTGGTGATCGTTCCGCCCAATGTAGGTCGGTGTGAACAAAACATTTTCGCATTCGGAGGAGAAAGTTGATGATTGGAATTTCGTGAGAAGATTCTGTCGCAACGAAAAACGCCTTTCCTTTAATGATTTCCAGCCAAGATCCTGTATCATTTCTGTGACACTCTCTCCCATATTTCGCGATAATACAAAACGTGCTGCCACTCTTTGAACTTTTTCGATGCACTCCGTCAGTCCTACCTGGTAAGGATCCCACACCGCGCAGCATTATTCTAAAAGAGGACGGACAGGAGTAGTATAGGCAGTCTCCTTAGTAGGTCTATTACATTTTCTGAGTGTCCTGCCATAAAACGCAGCCTTTGGTTAGCCTTCCCCACAACATTTTCTATGTGTTCTTTAAAATTTAAGTTGTTCGTAATTGTAATACCTAGGTCTTTAGTTGAATTTACGGCTTTTAGATTACACTGATTTATCGTGTAATCGAAGTTTAACGAGTTCCTTTTAGAACTCATGTGGATGCCTCACACTTTTCATTATTTAGGTTCAACTGCCACTTTTCGTACCATTCAGATATTTTTTTCTAAATCGTTTTGCAGTTTGTTTTGATCTTCTGATGACTATATTAGTCGATAAACGACAGCGTCATCTGCAAACAACCGAAGACGGCTGCTCAGATTGTCTCCCAAATCGTTTATATAGATAAGGAACGGCAAAGGGCCTATAACACTACCTTGGGGGACGCCTGAAGTCACTTCTGTTTAACTCGATGACTTTCCGTCAGGTAAACCGCTGACAGGAAATCGCAAATCCAGTCACATATTTGAGACGATATTCCATAAGCACGCAATTTTACTAAGAGCCGTTTGTGTGGCACAGTGTCAAAAGCCTTCCGGAAATCCAGGAATACGGAATCAATCTGAAATCCGTTGTCAATAGCACTCAGCACTTCATGTGAATAAAGAGCTAGTTGTGTTTCACAGGAACGATGTTTTCTAATTCCATGTTGACTGCGTGTCAATAGACAGTTTCCTTCGAGGTACTTCATAATGTTCGAACACAATATATGTTCTAAAATCCTACTGCATATCGACGTTAACGATATGGGCCTGTAATTTAGTGGATTACTCCTACTACCTTTCTTCAATATTGGTGTGACCTGTGCAACTTTCCAGTCTTTGGGTACGGATCTTTCGTCGAGCAAACGGTTGTATATGATTGTTAAATATGGAGCTAATGCATCAGCATCCTCCGAAAGGAACCTAATTGGTATACAGTCTGGACCAGAAGACTTGCTTTTATTAAGTGATTTGAGTTGCTTCACTATTCCGAAGATATTTTCTTCTACATTACTCTTGTTGGCAGTTGTTCTCGATTCGAATTCTGGAATGTTTACTTCGTCTTCTTTTGTGAAGGCATTTCGGAAGGCTGTGTTTAGTAAATCTGCTTTGGCAGCACTGTCTTCGATAGTGTCTCCATTGTTATCACCCTGAGAAGGCATTGATTTTTTCTTGCTGCTAACATACTTCACATACGACCAGAATCTCTTTCGATTTTCTGCCAGGTTTCGAGACAAAGTTTCGTTGTGGGAAGTGTTATAGAAGTCCCGCATTGAAACCCGCGCTAAGTTCGAACTTCTGTAAAGGATCGCCAACATTGGGGATTTTGCGTCTGTTTAAATTCGGCATGTTTGTTTCGTTGTTTCTGTAACAGTTACAATAAGTACACTGGGGACAAAATATTAGCCATAGCCTTAAGACAACACTCCGCTAGATTTGGAATGCAGTAGATGTTTATCACTGGTACCAGGTAAACCGCTAACATGCGTCGTGGCAATAAATGGGTATGTACGTACACCATGTGATCAAAACAATCCGGACACACTCAAAAACATACGCTTTTCATATTATGTGAATTGTGTTGCCCCCTACTGCCAGGTACTCCGTATCAGCGACCTCAGTAGACATTAGACATCATGAGACAGCAAAATGGGGTGCTCCGCGGAACTCAAGCACTTCGAACGTGGTCTGGTGATTGGGTGTCTCTGGAGTCATACGTTTGTACGCAAGATTTACACACTCCTAAACATCCCATAGATCCACTGTTTCCGATGTGACAGTGAAGTGGACACGTGAAGGGACACATACAGCAACAAAAGCGTTCAGGCCGACCTCGTCTGTTGACTGACAGGGACGACACTTGAAGAGGGTCGTAACGTGTAATAGGCAGACATCTACCCAGACAATCACATAGGAATTCGAAACTGTATCAGCACCCATAGCAAGTACTACGACAGTTAGGCGGGAGGTGAAAAAACTTAGATTTCGTGGTCGACCGGTTGCTCATAAGCCAGAAATCGCGCCGGTAAATGCCAAACGACGCCTCGCTTGGCGTAAGGAGAGAGATTGTTGGGCGATTGAACAGTGGAAAAATGTTGTGTGGAGTGACGAATCACGGTACGCAATGTGGCGATTCGATGGCGGGGTGTGGGTACTGCGAGTGTCCGGTGAACGTCATCTGCTAGCGTGTGTAGTGCCCCAGAAAATACGGATGCGGTGGTGTTATTGTGTGGTCGTGTTTTTCGTGTTTTTCATGGAGGGGGCTTGAAGCCCTTATTGTTTTGCGAGGCAATATCACAGCACAGGCCTACACTGATGGTTTAAGCATCTTCTTGCTTCCCATTCTTGAAGAGCACTTCGGGGATGACGATTGCATCTCTCAACACTATCGAGCACGTGTTCGTAACGCACGGCCTGTGGCGGAGTGTTTACACGATAATAATATCCCTGTAATGGACTGGCCTGCGCAGAGACCTGATCTTAATCCTATAGAACACCTTTGTGATTTTTTCGAATGCCGACTTCGTGGCAGTCTTCGCCGACCGACATCGATACCTGTCCTCAGTGCAGCACTCTGTGAAGAATGAGCAGCCATTTCCCAAGATACCTTCCAGCATCTGATTGAACCAATGCCTGTGAGAGTGGAAGCTGTCATCAAGGCTAAGGGTGTACCAACACCATACTAAATTCCATCATTACAGATGGAGAGAGCCACGAACTTGTAAGTCATTTTGAGCCAGGTGCCCAGATACTTTAGATCACATAGTGTACTACTATTTTCTATGAAATCATCACAGTAAGCCAGATCGACGTTGAGACGTGAAGAGACGGTACAACAGGTGTTCAAAAAGTATCCGTTCAAAAGTCATGTTGTCCATAATCGATATGTCAAACTTGTAATATCGTCGTGAGCAGTGAGGCAATCATACCACCCACGCCCCATTCTGAAGATACCCGTTTGGTAAAACAGCATGTCTCCAACTTGAAGATGTTTGTAACTGTCTGCTGCCCATCCTTGTCTGACAGTGATCGTGAAGCTTTCAAAGCCATCTTTAAGGGACCAAAGGCGTGATAGTCGAATAGAGAGCGATCAAGACTACAGGACGGGTGCTCGATTGTTTCCCACTTGAGACGGCCTAACTTCTGCATTATGACAGCTGCGACATGGAGACCTGCATTACCAGCAGCACTCTTTGTCGCACCTGGAATTCAACAGACATGCTCCCTCATACACATTCTTCACTCTACGATGGATATGTCGCTGTGTTTGTGCTTCGACAGCTAAGAAAAGAATAACAGGACTTCGGTTACGTTGGGACGCGTTTAGAGACAACGTCGCCATATGAGACCTGAGTTTCTCCTGGCGTATACAACTTTCAAATAACTTCCGCTGAAAGTGTTACCTGGCTGAATTCCCGGAAGTTATTTGAAAACGTCGCCATAGTTCACGTTTCTGCATTTATCGCATGCACGTCGGAAAGCATGAATGCCACTCTGGCCCATTGCCTAAGTGTCGGTGCACATACACCCGCGTTGAAGTTGCTCTTCGTTGCATATACGCTGCAGCAGCGCCGCGAGATGGAAACCTTTTGATCGACGCTTGTAAAAACGAACCTTCCCCATCACTGTCTAATACAAACTAATATTCTGTTTCAAGTGACCTCATCATGAATACTTTTGGAACTGTGATTATTCACTTGTTACATGATGTAATAACCCTAGGAGTGCGAACACATATTACGAATAGTTTTCAGTTACACGCCTTCGGCAACACTGCGCTAGGCCGCAACGAAAATTCCTATCAATCAGCAGTGAGCCACTGTGAACATCGCTCCTGCCTCTGAGCCAAGTTGCCCCTCCCCTTTCCCAAGAAGACGTCATTTACCGACATGGACTTGGCGAAATCCAAGACCACGATGTAATAGCCTATACAGTTTTTTTAAAAGTTTAAATGATTGCTATACGTCAGGAACCGAGACTGCCTTTACAAACACATGTTCGTTACCAACACAATTTTTTCTCATAATTCACTCCCTGTGCAGACTGAAGACTTACCGAAAGGCCAGCCTCTATGACCGAGCGGTTCTAGGCGCTTCAGTCTGGAACCGCAAGACCGCTACGGTCGCTGGTTCGAATCCTGCCCCGGGCATGGATGTGTGTGACTTCCTTAGTTTAGTTAAGTTTAAGTAGTTCTAAGTTCTAGGGGACTGATGACCTCAGATGTTAAGTCCCATATTCCTCAGAGCCATTTGAACCATTTTGAACTTACCGAAAGAATTTGGCAGTTCATAGGTCGCACACAACATCGAGTTCACGCTGTGCAAGTACGAAATAGAATTAGTATTTGGTTTAGGTTCTTTCACTGGTTACATGCTAAGACTGTATGCTGTAAAGGCCGCTGGTGTTATTGTATATTGTTTTGGAATATTTGTGTGAGCGGAACACAAACGAAGTGGATGCTTAGACATCGAACAGAGAGAAAGTTCCACCACGTACTGCTCACTAATCGAAAATAAAAGAAACGGGAAGCATCTCCCTGTGGATTGCTGCGAAAGAGAAAGACGGAGGTATCAACGGTGTACGCTTCGCTATTATTTCAAGTGCAGCACTGTAGAGTGCTAAACTACTTACAATTATTAGCACAGATCGGCACCTTTACTTGAAAATACGCATTTCACCCTGTTGCTTTGTATGTATTTATTGATATGTTGGAATTCAGGCTTCGCCTGAATAAAATACTGTCTGTTTCAATTCAGGTGCCTCATTTTCCCCTAAAATTGTTTGTAATATGACCTATTCGCAATAATGTTTTCTCGTTCACACGTGATAAATCGTTAAATCCAGCTTCCTTCAAAATTCGCATATTTATAAATGTCTTCAGAGGATTACTTGTCCTTCTCAGGTAGATACTCAAACCCCTCTCCTCTCGGGAACGTGCTATTCTTGCTAGTACAATAAGGTAAGAAAGTGTTTTACTTAGATCAGTAACATCACGGTACAGATTCAAACAGAAAGAAATGGTTATGATATGAAAGAAGTCACCGATAATGACCAAGTACTTGGCCACGATCATATTCTGAAACCTTGACGAAACTTTGCTAAAGAGCTTTATTGAAAGCACGGAAACCTAAATCGACGTACTTGGAAAGGGTAGGAGGCGGGTGTAAAACAACAATTCGGTGGTTCGAGGGTGAGAATCAATATGAAGGTCTACCAAAGTACACAAACATTCAGATCAAAGTATTGAGTTCAGTTTGAAGCGAAATGAATGGCTAATGGTTATCCATGAAGACGTATCCGTAGAGTCTAAGTAAGGCCTTGACGTTTGCGAGACGTTTGTAAGGAGTTCTCGTTTCAGAAAGAACTACAGTGATTTACTCACATAATATATTCTTGTATTGGTGCCTTAACGAAACAGAGCTGCAATTTGATACATCCAGCTGATTTTTCTCGTAAGGATACGTATTACGGAGAGTAAAAAATGCTTACTGTTCTTCGTCTACATTATCATTAATTTAGAAGTGAAATAGAAATTACGTACAATCCAACTGAGCTTCCACCTTGTATACAGTATCTGGAAATCATGAGCAGATTGAAGTTTTGCAGTTTTGCAGTTTTACTCTTTAAATATGATCAAACTTGTCTTTGAAATTGTAGGTTTGGCAGGTAGTAGTATTTGAATAGCCACAGGTAATACTGAAAAAGAACGAGATTAAGCAAAGCTAGTCTCATGCTGCATATTTAGAATAGGTCAACAGCTATAAAACGAAGTCTAACACGCAGTTGTGGAAATCCGTATTTTGTATGGGACGAGAGTAGTTTTAACCAAGGCAGAACCAAGCAGATAACTACCAATATGGGGCAGCAACTTACTGCACCTCCAGCCACCAACGCCAACGCCACGGCGCGGGCGATGAAGTTGCGTATTTGCAGCAAAAATCAGCGATGCAGCCGAGTAGTCGCACGCGCACGGCGCACGGCGCACGCCTCGCCCCGTGACACATCCAAACGTCGCTAACATGGTGTGTGTCTAGGGTCCTTTCCTGGTCAGCACTGTGACTTCAGAACGGTACATAGAGCGCTGTAGAAAATTTCTGGACGCCTCATTTAATACTGTTTCTCAAAGTTTTCAGTAGACTTTAGCGGGACAGTTAAGTGTCTATCTTCAAGCATCTGCTGGTTAAAGGATTAAAGCCTCTTCGTGGCGCCGTCCCTTGGAGCCAAACTACGGATTAGCGAGCAATGTTTGATGCACACGTAGCAGCGAACATTGAGTGCTGACACAAGAGAATGCAAGATATTGCCGAGGACGCCTATGAGTTTATTGTAGATGTAGGTGAAAATTTGTCGGTACATGAAAGAGGGGGCAACAGGGTGAAACTTTCCGCATCATTATGTGAATACGAATAGTGTGGAGTGGACTATTTTTAATAACAAAACTACAAATATCAATCAATAGGATGAGGAGCGAACAGCTGCGTTCATTGCTAAACTGCAACATCTGCAAACTGAATTCATAAGAGAGGTGGCAAAAAATCTCTGTCAATATACGTAAGTGTGAAGAACTGGCCGTGTGAAGCTTTGAAATAATATATATTCCGTACTGGTCAGAGTTAGGAATGAGTGTCACAGGTTTTTGGCGAAACAGTAAGGGAGGCGACAGAAACTATCGAGGGAAGATTTATTACAGGTTCTCATAAACATAAGAAATTGAACAATAAAGTAACAGACAATCCTTACCATGGAGTCACGCAAACAGCATTTTGGAAATAAATCTTGCAAGGCTAAATCCCTCGAAGACAGTCTGCTCCCAACATCAACAGAATGTGCACTGGTCCCAAAAAATATCACTACCAGTGCTGAGAAACAAAAAATGAGGAAAACTATGACGAAGATTCATCGTAAAATACTGCCCTGAACGTTCCAAAGAGGAAACTCTGATTTCACAGAAGAAACATCCTTCGTTACAGAATGCTTTGGTATAACATTTGAAAACTGGAACGCAGGAACGTGGCCTATTGACGAATGTAACTTACGTGTTTCTTGCTGTATATTTTTTAAAGAAACTGAAGTCACGGATAGAAAATAGAACAGGTAAAAAATTGCCACATGACGATGAAACCGAAATGGGTAAAGCGCTCAACGAGGAGTAAATCAGACCCTCTGTCTATAAATAATCTCTTTCAAGTGAGGGAATCTACAATGATTATGTTCATGAGGCATGCAGTAGAATAACCTATTTCTCTAGTGAACAGTTCATCTTATCTGGCCTTGGTTTAGTAGGGAAAAAAACTACACGCATACACTTAATTCCCATCTTACATATTTCCTAAACCTTTCCAGCCAATGCTCGTCGTATTTCAAAAGGTTACAGCAGTAGAGAAATACCGTCAAGGTTGGTTCAAAAATATCATTGATGAGTGCTCTGCCGGCCTTGTGGCCGAGCGGTTCTAGGCACTTCAGTCCGGATCCGCGCTGTTGCTACGGTCGCAGGTTCTAATCCTTGCTCGGGCATGGATGTGTGATGTCCTTAGGTTAGTTAGGTTTAAGTAGTTCTAAGTCTAGGGGACTGATGACCTCAGATGTTTAGTCCCATAGTGCATATAGCTATTTCAATTTGGTGAGCACTCAGATCAGATCTGGCATGTTTAACTTATTCCTTCTGCCACTGTTCTTTTAAGACTCGTAAATCTACACTGTTAACCTATTTCGAAAATTGTTTTTGCAACTGCTCTGCCTCTGTCCAACGCTGGTCTAAACGGCTAAAGAAAAAGAGAATATATGTATCGGCTGAATTGTTCAGCTGTTTTGTAATTTACTCCAACCGCCGTTTCTCAATCCTCAAAGTGTTACCACAACAGAAGTAAACAGCCAAGATAGCTGTAATAATGCATGTCGAATGAGCATTTAGTTCAGTCTGAGTCGAGATGAGAGTCCTTTAGCTATCTATGAAGTACGAGAGGACTAGTAATCATATCAGGAGTGCTTCCACATCAATTAAGCATGTAGAAAGAGTTTTCTTAACAGACAGAACTAAATTCATCTCATGAGTATTTGTGTTCTCTTCACGTCAGATTCATAACAAAAAAAGGACCTACGATGAACAGGTGTAATTTTATTCACAATAACGAAATTTTTACGGAAAGTACTAAAATCAGGTTCCTCTTTACTTAAGACTGCTGGTGTATTATACCGGATGAAGTCATCTCCCAAATTTTACATCCATATTATTAATACACTGCCCGACAAAAATGGAGAAGCACCCATAAACTATGGCGGATATCAAACTAACTTCAACCATGTATGCATCGGCGGATATTTTAATGATTTTATTTGTACTTCTTTCTAACAGGTAGAAAGGGCAGAGTGCGTTAGTGTTGTTCGTGTTTAGTGTTTTTACCAAGGAGCGTGAAAAGTGTCAAATTTTAAGTGCTCATTGTGAATGACGCGGAGCTGAGATGTACTCGTCTGAGACACTGTTATCAGCCCCTGATAGACTTTTAAAGGGGGCCTCATCGTCGGTCCCCATTTGGCCAGCTTATCCAGTCGAGCAGTATCAAGATTTGCGGGGAATTCTGATGTGACGGAGGCTCGTTGTTGGATACAGAAGTACGTAAGGGCAGCCATACTCGTGGTCACGGTTCCGGTCGACAACGTCTTGCCACTATAAAGCAGCATCATCCCATTGTGCCCCAACCTCCCCAAAACACCTTTGACATTCGCATCTGTCATCTGTGAATAGGTAACAGATTCTCTACAAGATTCTGTGTCTATTGAATGAGTTTACCAACAGCCGAGATAGGACATCACAGGAGAAACAAGACGAACGATTTTTGTTCGTCTTGTTTTCCCTGTGATGTCTTTATGTTCGGCATGAAATATGACTCTCAGTATTCTAAAACAAATTGGCTGAACAATTGTGGATAATTTCGGAATGGTTCAGCTTCAAAACGGTATGGGATATTTTTAACCAATCTGTTGTACTCTACATCCAGGATGATGGTTAATACCGAAACCGATAGATGACTTATGAGACAGTAAACACCTCAGGGTTAAAACGCACTTGATAAAAAAAATTGTAAATGTGACTCTACTCTGCAGAGACTGCGATAAGATCACGTGCAGACTCAGTACATTAAGTTTCATCTCTTCTTCCCCTTCCAAGTGCTTCACTTTCTTTTGTCAGGCGGTGTAGTATATACACCACGTTTTTAATTTGCAGGGTAAAGTTACAATTATAGTCCAAAACATTCGCTATGCACTAAGGTGTGTACCCCTGAAGGTGATTGCGATCAGCGTGAGAAACTAGAGACGTTAACCCCTTCAAGGAGCGTCTGACGTCCACAGTCTCACTGTGAGAAGGATTAAGAGGTCGAGATCATAACGCCTGCTGCACAAAATGAGATGCCGCTGCCAGCGGCTTCCACGACCGACACTACGGCAGGTCCAGTGTAGTTAACTATGGGTGCAAATCTGACCTCCGTTGTGGCAATCTAGCAGTCCCAAGGGTTTGTGTCTCCCTGAGACGATGTAGCAAACCATGTCTGAGGTTACGTGCTACTACAAATTTCCCACGGGCAGCAAAGCGCCCATTAATTTCCCGAGCGTAACAGGTATAAAAGATTTAGTTAGTAAACTAAATCAATCAGTCGTCAGAATTTCAAGTGCAGCTAGGAGTAGGAAACTGGGGAAACGCAAAAACTAAATATCGAAGCCATCTGCTGTAACTGCTCGCTAGGGAATATGGTATTACGCTCAGAGTTGATGGGAAGTTTTCAGGGACATCGACGAGGATGGCTGCTAATAGACGGCACATAGAGCGTGATACCAAAAGGCAAATAGAACGGATACTTACGCCACAAAGTAGACTGCCGACTACACCACTAAACTTTCAGCTTTCAGGACTAAATATTTGGGAAAATGTGTCTGCCTTAGTAGGGTAACATTCGACACAGTGCCACACTATGCTTATATTAATGAAGTCACATGTACAAAATTTCCTTGGCAATCAAGGACAGTCGCGATAAATCACGTGCAAGAAGTACTGAGAGTAACCAGAATACATTTGAGAGGGCCGGCCGGTGTGGCCGAGTGGTTCTAGGCCCTTCAGTCTGCTACCGCGCGACCGCTATGGTCGCAGGTTCAAATACTGCCTCGGTCATGGATGTGTGTGATGTCCTTAGGTTAGTTAGGTTTAAGTAGTTCTAAGCTCTAGGGGACTGATGACCACAGATGTTAAGTCCCATAGTGCTCAGAGCCATTTGAACCATTTTTTTTTTTTAACATTTGAGAGGAAGTTAGCATTAGGAAACACCAAGTAACGCAGGAAAGGAGGTTTCCAGCAAATCAGATTGGGTATTCTTGAAATTTGATGCAAGTGACTCAAAAACATGAGAAGGGAGGGAACAGGTGAAGCAGAGAACAACGCAATAGGGAAACGGATATTTGAGTAACCCAGATGCAAAAGCCACTAACTGCATTATAAGCGATATCGAGATAATCGTGAAAACTCGTCCCATCCAAAATATTAAAGTTAAAGACTTCAGTTCTTTTCAGAAATAAGTGAAAAACTAATTAATTACTCGTTGTTGATGGCTGAAATCTCCGATTAAGTTTTATACGTTAAAACCTAAAGTGAAATATTGACTATGCGGTTTTAGCTCCCGATTAATGGAGTTATCGTGTTTTGCAAACGTATCGATCTAATTACGAAACAAACATTAGATAGGAAAATCCCGCTAGTCGGTGATATGTCAGGAATAATAGAAGGACGAAATTTAATTATTGGGAATATAAACGGAGTACGTTTTGTTTCAAAGAGAAGTCTGAAAATTTTAGAAAGTAGGCATATGAAAGTATTAAGGATTATATTATTTTACGAGGAAAAATTGATTTATTTAATGTCAAAAATAGATCAGAAATAGTCAGTACTCTTTTTTTTTTTAAATACAACATCGTGCTTTACACATCACAATATATTGTAGAAAATAAAATAAATTCTCAATTACATCTCAGTGAAGCATCTATACAATTTTTAGAAAATGATAAAATTGGTGTAATGTTGCATCTTAGTTAAAACAGCGACAAAAATTGTAGAAAATTAAGCTAGATGAAAACTACTTTTAAGTGACATCGACCTTAACACTGTCCATCAACTCAAGATCGCTTCCTGCTTCATCCTCGTTCTGAGGGTTGGCAGCCGAAGGGGCGACTCTAGGAGTGCCTTACTGCTCGTCTAACACCTCGGTGCAGAATTTCAGTTTGTCATTGGTCACCCAGTCTTCACCAACGTGGAGCTCCAAAAGCTTATTGACGTCTCCGAGTTTGGCTTCTGAATGCTCTACACCTACTCAGATTGGTGTTCGGCCATTTCTTTTCCTGAGATTTTTTCCCTCTTCAGCATGCTCTTTCCCTCTCCAGCTTCAAAATCGTAGAAGGGCTTTCCACTAACTGGACAAACCTTCTTGTTTTTGCTTCCCGTGAAAATGATTTTTTTGGCTTTTTGAATCTGGAGATGTCAGTTACCTGTCACTTTCACTAAGCTTTCCGTGTGTGTCATAACAACTAGCGTCAGTACAGTTTTCATTGCATAACATTGCTTTAATAATACTTTTCATCTTCTCCCCTTTCTGTTTTGGAAACATTTACTTTCCACTGATCAGCACGCCGCTTCCTCTCCGGGAGAGACCGTCAACCTCGGCCTCGTTCTGGTTATTTTCAACTAATACTAAGGGTTAGATTTCATATTACGTCAATTACTCTCACTTAGTTTGTACAATATTCTGCGCTTAAACTGTCCATAAAATCACCCATTTTCTTCAAAAAACTCACGCAAGCACGTCAACACACACCCAACTAGTCAGCTGAACTGTGATTACCGGCATATATTTCGACAATTCGTGGGAAGCGAGAGCTTCACTGTGGCGTATGTGTTCACTACAGCGCAACCAATCTCATTCTGAATAAGAAAAATGTCCCTTTTAATCCTAACAAACTCAAATTGAACTTTGAATGTCTAGACTGGTAAGCTTGATGTCAGTAGGCATGCTTTGCACCCCGACGTGGCACGGTGACCGCCATGCCTGTTGATCTCGGCGGGTTTTGCAAACGTTGGACATGTAGTGAGCTTTCCTTCCAAAGACAACTTGCAGTTAGCGGCTTTCTCCACCGCAAACGATTTTAAACGTCCGTATTCAACGGTTTGTAGCACCCTGAAACCTATACTATCGTGTAGGTGCTGAAATAATGTATACAGCAGTGTGCTCAACTGAAAATCGACAAAAAATGCATTTAGCGGCTTTTGCATCTGTGCCATTCATTTAGTTTCGGAATGCTGAGGAAGAGATAGTCTTTCCGAACCAACGGAAGATGTCCCTCCCTTTTACGAGACGAACAATATGAAGATATTGTTGAGGTTGGAGGTGGCGGGAGGCAATCTCTTATTTTCGATGAATAGTACCTATAGCGTATAACCTAGCAAGCACCACTCTGTGAGTTACGAGTGTCAGCGGCCGATCGGTAAAGGCTACTGAACTTTGTTGATCACCGCCGTAACGTTCTGGCGCAGAGTAAATATGGAAAGGCTCCGCTATTCATTGCTCCTTGGCTATTAATCCCAGTCCGTGGGGGCTCGAGCCTGATAAGCAGTACACAAGAATTGGTCGAGCAAGTGTTGTGCGAGCCACTTCTTTCTTGAATGAACTAAGATTTCTAAAGATTCTCGCAGATGAGCCCAGCCAGGTAACTGCTTCTCCTAATAAATTCTCTACATGGCCATCTATTTTAGGTCGATATAGATGGTTACTCCTACGTTTTATTTTGTATTTTCTGTTTCCAGTGACATATTCTGGAATGTAATGAAACAATAGTGGATCTCTTCGCCTATTTATATGCAGTACGTTACATTTATTTACTTTCATCGTCAACTGCCAGTTCCGGGACCAATCATCGTTCCTGTGTACGTCTCTCTGCAATTCCTTAGTCTTGAGGCAACCTTCCTATAGACAACGGAACTGTCCCCGAATACCTATACAGAGCCTATTACGGTACAAATAAGATCATTAATATCAACTGCAGATAGTAACGGCTCTCCTTTGGGCACTCCCAAAACTACGTTTACATCCTTCGACTTTGTTTAATTAAGAACGGCGACATAAGATCTATCTGCAAAGAAGTCCTGAATCCCGAAACAAAACTTGTTCATTAAACGACTGTTATTAACTGCATGGAGTAACTCCTGCAAGCTGGGGAACACCCATAAGCCTGGATGGCGATGTTTATGGCACTCTGGGTATAGTGGACGGACTGCATGTGTTGTGAGATCCATATTTTCAAGGACCATGTTGATTTTTAAAGAAGAGATTTTCGTTAACACAAAAAGTCATAACGTGCGTGTATAAAACGTGTTCATAAATTCTACAATTGATTGATGTCCAAAGAACTCCCCTCAAAATGATGACGATCAGACAATCACCTACGCATTTTTCCAATCCCTATGTAGCCTTTATTGCTCTCGATCCTAATTGCCCTGAAAGCTGCGGTTCAGAAGATATCTGATTTCTTTTTTACTCTTTGTAGATCTTTGAAGTTCAGTCGTCATTTCACGATGACCAACCGCCTACTAAATCTTTATTGGTTGACTGAATCAAAACAGTCATCAGCACCCCACCGTTCTGTAATCCCAGTCGTTGGGATTTGAGTCCCGGTTTCACGATGCGACATAATAGTGGGCTGACTGTAAATACGCACAGCGGCTCTCTTTGTCCATTTCCTTCGTCGCTTTCCTCTACTTACGTGCTCTTTAATTTTAAAATAAATAAATAAATAAACCCCTGATGCTATTAACCAGCACGGCAAATGTAGCTATTAGCATGTAGGTGCAAAATACGTACAATAACGATCCAGATCACAATATTTAAATTTCCATAAAATAAAGCCTATTTTCTTCAAAATAAAGTTTTATTTTAAGACTGGTGAAACCAGCTACTTTCATAAGCGGTTTAGAAAATGATTCGAGCTCCCAGTGGCTGTACAAAAATTTAAAATTTTGAACAGTTGGTAATAAAAAATATGGATCTCACAACACACGCAGTCCGTCCTCATCTGAACGATAGATGAAAACAGATCACCTATCAACTCACCCCCTAAGCTTTGTCTAATCTAAATCTTCTGTATCCAACTCAGGCCAACTGAGTCGAAGTCCGACCTCAGTGTTCAGAATCAGAATCCCTAATGGACCTTATGTATGAAAATCACAAGTTCAGTCGAACTACTACCTGATAAATATTCATGGTCCAGACTGGTGCTGATTTATTCTAACTCCCGCTACTGACGACCCAAAAAACTTATATCTTTCTAAACGAATGGGGCTGAAACACGACTCAGACTCACACTGACACGTTCCGAAGACTCTCCTGACCAGCGAAGGTCCTGCCTCAACGACGTCGTGCTGAACATTGTCCTAAAGCAAGATGGCCATCGCTCTGAAAGATCCTCGGTCCACCTCTCCACCGAAAAATCCACAAGTGCGTCACTTAATGAATTTCGCAGTGTGATCAGCTTAGTTTACATCTTTTGACACATAGATAAAGTTGTGATTCTGAATGTGCCATTAGATGTGCGCTAAAATTCTAGACCAAAACGAAATGTTACATTTAATACAAAATGCCGAAGTTTGACGAATATTTAACTGCAAGCAGTTCCAAAACTTAGTAGCAGTGCTACAAAGCAGTTCATATTTTTTTTTGCATTAAATATTACAACATATAAAGATGTGGCACCACTTTCTGATCGGATATTTACTCCTCTTCCCAGCACACAATTCGTAATTATGGTATGTGTCGTAGTTCAGAAACTACAGCAGCAATTACACCAATTTGTAAACAATTAATAAAAATAAATAATAAAAACATAAACCTTAAGAGATAGAGATTGGATATTGTGTGTAACGCTCTCCGCAAATGCATACTACTCTGCTGGATGCATACTTGTCTGGCGTCATAATTTATATTAATTTTCAACAACAACTGAATTAAGCTACGTCCTATGGATCAATTAATCGTGCTACACATCATGTGAATATATCAGTCGAAGTGCCTAATCGACAGCTACAGTTCGAGTGCTCGATCTCCATTTTCCATTAAATAATAAACAATACAGTAAACATTTATAATAACGCGGCCGCCATTTGAGTGTAATATTTTTATTTTATTGTTATACGATCGAGGTTTCGGCCTTAGGCCATTTTCAAGTACGAAAGAAGGCAGCCATGAAAAGTTGTGAATAAATACCATGACTCTTTATCTTATTTATATGTCAAAAAACATCAGATTGGTATGATATACAAGTCCTCGTCGGGAAACATTATCAGGTCACGTAGCGCTGATCTGTTATTAGTAAAAATGAGATCAGCTCTGAAACGCCCACTAATGACATATTTGGCTTATATGATCCGATATGCTTTCCTGACAAGGATTTGTGTTTCATAGAAGTCTGGTGTCTTTTGACATATAAATAACGTAAAGATTCGTCGTATTTGTACGCTATTTTTCATGGTTACCCTGTATCTTGCTTTTGCGTTTCATGCTTCTATTTTTTATTCCTGTTTTCGTACTTGAAAATGGCTTAAGACTGAAATCTGGATCGTATAACAATAAAACAAAAATTATTACAGTCAAATGACTTACGAATCATTCAAAAAATTTACCATGATTGTGTTTCCAACGAAAATAAGTGTTATCAATTTACTAAATATGTTGTGGACTGGCCAGACAGCCAATCCACAGTGACGGGTAACCGATAAGCACGCGCTTAAACTCACGCAGGCTGGCGTGAGGTCTGAAACAGGATACGTAATGAATGCCATAAAGAAAAGTACGTAGCTGCAGGAATACTTAACTTTAATCCACAATTGGTGAACATTGGTCTTGTTACTGTACATGCTTCATTAGATACATAGCAAAGGATAAATGGCGCCTTGCTAGGTCGTAGCAATTGACTTAGCTGAAGGCTCGGCAATTGAGAGCGTAATTCTCAGTGAATCATGGCTAGCAATGTCGGCTGTACAACTGGGGCGAGTGCTAGTAAGTCTCTCTAGACCTAGTGTGTGGCGGCGCTCCGTCTGCAATCACTGATAGTGGCGACACGTGGGTCCGTCGAATACTAGCGGAACGCGGCCGATTTAAAAAGCTACCACCTTGCAAGTGTGGTGTCTGGCGGTGACACCACATTCCTCCCCCGCAAATCGACGAACGGTTGTGTTATAAGGCTTCCACCCGCCGTGGGGAGGACCCCATGTTGACGTATGCGACGAGGTGGGGAGCCTAACAACAGGCGAGGCTGTGCCACCCGCACCCTGCCATTGGGTCCGAGGGGAGCTAGGAAACGCCTGAAAACCTAGTCCAGGGTGCACGCCAACATGCGGTGTATGCGCCCTAAGATAGTCAGGAGGGGCCGAATGGTCGACCTCCATCGAGTCGGAGCACCCGACTGGCGAAGACGACAGATGATCCGGAGCGGGCAAGAGTTCCATGTCGGAGGACAGCTGGTCACGAGAAGCGATCGGCGGCGCGTGACCAAGGGAGGCGCTTGGCGGCTGCAGCGAAGCGTCCACTGCGGGCGGCGCCGGCGGCGGCTGCGGCGGCGGCGCGACGCCATGGGGCAAAATGGAAGGCAGCGTCGGTAACACCTGGGGATGAGGCGAGCCAGTAGATGGGTCCCCAGAGCGCTGACCGGACTTCACCGTCGCTGAAAGCAGACGGAAAACGGCAGAACCCGAGCGACGACAGAGGCGCAGCTGATTGAGATGCCGACGCACCTCACCAGAGGCCCCCAAAACCAAATACATAGCGCGGCCGAGGCAGCGAAGAATACGCCCTGCGAGCCAACGCCGTGAACCTCGATAGTTGCGATAATAGACAACGTCGCCTGGAGCAAAAGCAGGTGTCAGCCGCTGCACAGGAACCTGATGTGGCGGATGCAACAGAGACATCAAGGTTCGATGGGGACGACCGTGGAGCAACTCAGCCGGCGAGTGACCATCTCGGGACTGAGAGCGATACGAGGACAAGAAGATCAATAACGCGTCCTCCCGAGAATGCGACTCTTTCAGCTTCAACATCTGTGACTTGAAAGTCCGGACCAATCGTTCAGCGGCACGGTTGGACTGAGGCGAAAACGGCGCGGATGTCAGATGTTGAATACCATTGGCCTTGCAGAATGACTGAACTTCGGCGGACATGAATTGTGGGCCATTGTCGGAAACAATAGTCTGTGGAAGACCTTCATTGCAAAAGATAGCGGATAACGCTTGGATGGTGGCAGATGACGTCGTGGAAGACATCCTGACAACAAAAGGAAAATTACTGAAGGAATCCACCACAACCAACCATCGAGCATTCCAGAAGGGACCAGCAAAATCGATGTGTAAGCGTTGCCAAGGGGAAGTGGCTTTTGGCCATGCAAGTAATTTCCGCGGTGGTGCGGATTGTTGTTCGGCACACCCCATGCAAGAAGAGCACATTTTCGTAATCGCAGCATCGATTCCGAACCATGTACAGTGCTGACGAGCAAGTTGTTTCGTTCGCACTATACCCCAATGTCCTTGGTGGAGATGCCGTAAGACAGAGGACTGTAACGAACGTGGGACCACGACTCTGGACTGATCATTATCAGAACGCAACAGCAAAACACCACGTCGTACAAAAAGTCTCTCCCTGTGAGCAAAAAATCGGCGAACCAACGGATCCTCGATCCATGACTTTGACAATGGCCATCGCGTAGCAACAAAACGCAAAACGGTAGCAAGGACAGGGTCAGCAGCTGTTGCTGTAGCTACACGACGAAAATCAATCGGAAACGATTCGACCACGTCATCGGTTTCCGAATCAATGAACATGCAACCAAGTTCGGAAGAATCGAATGCTCTATCCTCAGCAACAGGCAAACGGGACAACGCATCGGCGTTTCCGTGCTTAGCTGTGGACCGATACAAGATATCGTAGCGGTACTGCGAGAGGAAAATAGACCAGCGAATGAATTTCTGCGCTGCACATGGAGGTACAGGCTTGTTCAGATGAAAAAGCGATGTCAAAGGTTTGTGGTCTGTGATGATGGTAAAGTGACGACCATACAAGAAATCGTGAAACTTTGAAACACCAAAGACGAGAGCCAAAGTTTCTTTCTCGATCTGTTAATAATTTCTTTGCGCACACGAGAGCAATTTGGACGCAAAGGCAATAGGGCGATCAGGCGAACCATCTTTGTGTGCAAGCACAGCACCGATCCCGGAATCCGATGCATCTACCATCAACAAAAGGGGTTTCCTGGGATCGAATGGCGTAAGGCAAGTATTAGAAAGCAACGCCGATTTCAACTGGCGAAAGGCGCGTTCGCATTCCGTCGACCGGATGAACGGAACACCTTTACGGCGTAAGCGAGGAAGCGGAGCTGAAATGGAAGAAGCGCGCGGCACAAATTTTTTATAATAATTAATTTTTCCAAGCACACTCTGTAGCTGCTTCAAATTCTGCGGCGAAGGCAAGTCCTGTATGGCACGGAGGTGCTCTGGACTCGGATGTATTCCTTGTGCATTGATTACATGGCCCAGGTAGGGTAGGTCACGAGCAAAAAACACACATTTGTCCTACCGCAAGCGAAGACCATTTTGTCGCAAGACCCGAAATAATGTTCGGAGGTTGGCTAAATGTTCTTCTTCCGTCTTTCCGGAGGTCACAATATCGTCCAGATAGCTTGCTGCAGTAGGGACCGATGCACAAACAGTTTGTAAATATTGCTGGAACAATGCAGGGGCGGATGCACACCCGAATGGCAGTCTTTTGAATCGATACAAACCAAGATGCGCGTTAACCACCAATACGCACTGGGATTCTTCATCCACCGGTATTTGCAAGTACGCATCTGCGAGGTCCAACTTCGAAAAATATTTACCCGGGCACAGTTTGTCAAAAAGATCTTCCAGACGGGGTAAAGGAAAAGTTGCAATCACTAGTTGTGGATTCACTGTTGCCTTGAAGTCCACACAAAGTCTCAATTTACCGGAAGGTTTTGGTAAAATTACTAAGGGTGATGCCCAGAGAGAAGCTTGCACACGTTCAATCACACCTTGTGATTCCAAATCGTGTAACGTTCTTGCGACCTCATCACGCAATGCGTGGGGAACATAGCGCGCTCTGAAAAATTTCGGTTGCACGTTTACTTTCAGTTCCAAATGTGCTTTATAGTTCTTAGCGCAACCAAGGCCCAGTGCAAAAATGTCTGCAAATTCTGCACATAGACGAGAAACACTGGCTGAAGGCACAGTCTGGTTCACTGATAGGACCTGATTGACTATAGACAAGTTAAACAAGTGAAATAAATCTAAACCAAACAAGTTCACTGCAGAAGAAGAACGAAGGACGTAAAATGACACAAGTTTTGTTTGTCCCTTGTATGTTGCAAGAAGGCTGCACTGTCCTAACACAGGGATAGGCTGTCCGGGATAACTATGTAACTTAATATTTGCGGCACGCAACGGAGGTGTGCCCAGTTGTTTGTATGTGTCTTTATTGATCAATGAAACTGCAGCTCCGGTATCGAGCTGGAATGCTATCACGTTGCCATTAATGTCCAAGTCTACAAAAAGTTTATTGTCCTGCTGACGACAAGAGCGACTGTTGTGTGCAATGTGAACTGACACTGGTACAGAATCACTTGCTAATTGACGTGATTTCTGGCGATGTCGACGCACACTTTTTGTGGGACGAACACAGTCACTGTTAGAAGGAGCGGCACTGGGCGGAGTGGAATTACCTACACGAATGTCCATGGGCGAAGGTTCACGAGCCTGAGTATTCTTGGTTCGATTCCGGCGCGAAGCAAAGGGCCTGGAATGGTTTTTAGTGTCCGATCTGAGCTTTTTCTGGCAAACACTCCGAACATGTCCTTTTTTATTTCAGAAAAAGCAAATAGCTTGGCGTGACGGGCAATTCTCACGCGAATGTCTAGTAGCACACCGCGGGCATGACTTTAGTACTGCATTTACATGCTGGCGAGGGACACGTGGCTGCGCGGACGTGCGCGAGGGCTGTTCACAGTTCCGTGCAGCTCGCCCGGCGGGTCGGTTAATGTGACACACAGCTGGCGAGGTTTCAAACGATTCCTGAGCAAAGTCAAGTGTGTCTTGCCTATCCAATATGTCTATTACTTGTTGAAGGGAGGGATTGACTAGTTTCAAAATTTACTCCCGTATACGAACATCAGAAACGTTCTGTGCAATTGTATCACGCACCATAGTATCTGAATAAGGAAGTCCACATTCACACTCAAGACCACAATCCCTTGTAAGGCATTGCAAAGTAGCAACCCACTCCCGATTAGTCTGATCGGCCGTACGTTTTGTACGAAAGAACGTATACCTTTTTGCAACTACATTAACTGATTCCTTGAAATAGGCATCTAAAGCAGACAAAATTTCTTCGTAGGACAGAGTTGCTACGTCGCGTCGGGGAAATAATTTCACTATCACACGGTACGTTTGCACCCCTACACACGACAATAAGTGAGGCTGCCGCTCGTTACCTTCAATTCTGTAGGCGGCGAGATGAAATCCAAATTGGCGTGACCACTCCGTCCAGGTTTCCATCGCCGCATCATACGGACAGTACATCTGGAGATTGTGGCGAAGCCATGACACAAGTAAATTAGAGCAATACGACCGTTAAATCGTCGTCGCCAAAAATGTTGTGGACTGGCAAGACAGCCAATCCACAGTGACGGGTAACCGAAAGGCTGGCTGGCGTGAGGTCTGAAACAGGATACGTAATGAATGCCATAAAGAAAAGTACGTAGCTGCAGGAATACTTAACTTTAATCCACGATTGGTGAATATCGGTCTTGTTACTGTACATGCTTCATTAGATATATAGCAAAGGATAAATGGCGCCTTGCTAGGTCGTAGCAATTGACTTAGCTGAAGGCTATGCTAACTATCGTCTCGGCAATTGAGAGCGTAATTCTCAGTGAACCATGGCTAGCAACGTCGGCTGTACTAATGGGGCGAGTGCTAGGAAGTCTCTCTAGACCTGCCGTGTGGCGGCGCTCGGTCTGCAATCACTGATAGTGGCGACACGCGGGTCCGTTGTATACTAGCGGACCGCGGCCGATTTAAAAAGCTACCACCTAGCAAGTGTGGTGTCTGGCGGTGACACCACAAAATATTTCGTGATAATCGCTTACAAAAATCTTCTAGGTACTGAATCGATTTACATAGTACAATTGAAATTAATATCTGCACCAGAATCGTGGTGCTTCCCTCTTTAATACGAAGTATCACCCCTCACTCTGTGAATCTTTGTTTACACTCTGCGACCACGAACTTGAACAATATGTGAAACTATTGTGTGCGACAGCAGTGGATCTGACGTCAACCCACCCGGTTTCAAACTTCGACAGTTTTACATGTGACGCTGGCCCGCGGTCAACGACGCCGTGATTCCGGTTCCGCTCGTCTCAATACATGGAACTTTCGCCACATAGCAGCAGCCAATATGCCCTCTCACTTGCGGCCGCTCGCCTGGAGTCCGCGTCGTGAAGCACGCTCATCTCAAACGCCGCTCGCAACCAAACCCACTCAAATGATAGTCCGTCATGTCACAAGGAAATGCTCAACTGCAAGATGTATTTCTATTATCTTCTGTGACATCTAAAAACTCACAGAAAATTTCGATATAGGACTGGCTAAATGGCTGAAACAAACATGTAATACACGTATATTCGGAATAATTCACACCGTTTGTAATTAGTGATATCAGATCGTATTTGTAGAAAATCGGAAAATAGGGACCGGTGGTTTAAAGAATTGGCGCGGTAAGGACATTAAACTCGGGAAAAAAGACAAAGAAAAAAGATGGCGGACTGGTACAACTGTGCTCAACAGCACTGTGCTGTTCATCAGAAATGCCCACTTTACGATGGTAATACTAATCCCGAACACGCTTCAGAATAACTCAATTAGGTACTTAAACTTTAATAATGATATTTTAACAAGTGTAGTCACCACTTAAACTATGTACACAGGAGGATTTTTCTCGCCGCTCAGCCTCACCAATTCTGCAATCATTCAGGATGAACATACTCACGATACATAGACAACAATCAGTAAAGAAACCCGTTTTTGGTGGACTATATAAGGGAAGTCAGTTACTCTGATGCCTTTATAGTCAGGAAATCGCGGAATCAGCGGCTTTTGGTTACGAAGTGAGGTAATACAAAATATGAAAGGGGGAAAGAATGAAAAAAAAATGAAGAACTCATCGTCACGAAAACGACGGCAGATGCAAGGGAGTGTTTGAAAAGATTTAAGCTTCGTTATTACTAGAGGGGACTGGCCATGGTACAATACGGTATAAATGGTGATTGTTACATAAAGTACACGGCCGGGAAAACATAGTACACCAGGAAAGACTACGTTGATTTTGTTTCGATGACGGCATTTGTCACCTGGGCTATAGGAGATTATCTGATAATAGTTTCACCGTCGTCCGCCAACAGATAACGTAGGGGCATAGCTACCAATGCGTGTGAAGCGGGCAGGTCACGATGCCACGGAGACTCACTTGTGTTTCCTAAAGCCAGCTAATAGTGTTTGAAAGGAATTAAATTGTGACCTTCCGAGTGGCGTGATGGCCCTCTCGGAGAAATACAAACCAAACTGGACGTGCTGCGTCAGTTGCGCACCGATGCTAGTCACGTGAAAATTCTCACACCCGTAGATGAGGTTCTGGACATCCACGCTACACAGACGCTCGCCAGGATCGTCGTATTATAAGGACAGCAGTTTCAGATCGTACAGATACCATACCACAGATAGGAGACCTTGTGAGCACAGACGTGTTAACACCAGCTGTTGCGAACCTCTAATTAGCAGTTGGACTATGAGCAGGCCTAACACTATCTCCTCTGCCACCCACGCTCAACATCAACGTGCACTTCTAGAATGGTGTCGTCACAGGATCGGTTGGAAATTGAATGGCGCGCCGTGGTCTTCAGCAATGAAAGCAGATTCTGCCCGCACTCGTGTGACCGTCGTTTTGCTATATGACGTAGCCGTGGTGAGTGCTTTATCATAGAGTGCATTCCTCCAAGACACATTGACCTCATCCCAGGCCTTATGACCTGGGATGCTACAAGCTACAGTTCTCGTTCACCTTCGTTGTTACTGGAGGGGACGCTAATCAGCACATGGTAAGTGCAGAATATTGTTAGACCCGTTCTCTTGCTGCTGTTGCAACAGGAAGATGATGTGCTGTTCCAATTGAATAATGCTCGCTCAAATACTACCTGTGAAGCGCAACCTGCTGTGCAAGATGCGCAGCAGCTTCCCTGACCAGCACGAGTTTTGGGTTCTTCTCCCGTTGAGCACGTGTGGGACATGATGAAACGAGTAGTGACTCGTGCTATTCGTCAATCAACAATTCTTACAGAACTACGTGAAAAGCTTCAGCAGGCATGGCATAACGTGACCAAGAACAGTATTAGCCATCTGTAGGATCGATAGGATGCCAGAGTCGAAACCTGCATTGCCGTCTGTGGAGACTACACCACGTCCTAATACCTGTGTTTCAGCATGGTTTGGTACCTGGTACCTAAGAATCCCTTGTGCTATTGATCTCTAAATGTAATCATTTCATTTATCTCGCATGCATGGTTGCAACAACAAATCTTGAGTGTACTGAAAACCTCTAAAATAGTGTACAATTTTTTTCCGGCAGTGTATATTTACACCAGGCAATTTGGCCATACGTGAGATTGTTTGAGTCAAGTGGATAAGCAATTAAATTAGACCATTGACATTTTTATCATAGATTTTATTCACAACGCGAACTTTAACTATCACATGACTTCAAGAGTACGAGATAATGAGCGGAGGAATATTATACTCATCTCAGTAACTAATTTTATTTTCCTCTACTGCATTTGTTATACATTTTGGTACTTGACTGGTTCGTAATTTTATGTAGGGTAATATGAAGCACAGCATGGCTCGTTGGAAAGTAAATGGAGGACACGTGGCAATTCTGTCCTGTGCTTAATAGTTTTAATATCAGACTAAAATTTCTCAACTTGGATTAACATGTTCCAGGAGAAGTGGCCTCGAAACAACTAAATAAAATAGCTGAAGGTGCTGATGTATGCACTTAAACACATTAGGATGAGCTTTGATCGACTACAGTGCTATATTGCGTAGCCAACAACAGAAGATTAAGACTAAAGAACAGACAAACACATTAAAAACACTAGCATTCTGATAAGAAAGGATTTAAAAGTATTCTGAAAAAACACACATTTGTTTGTAGCATTTAACTAAAGCATGAAACACTCAGCTCATTCTTTAAGTTAACGTGGCAGCATCTCCTCATAGACTCAGATGTTCCTTACACTCAAAAACTGATGAAACCTAGTCAAAAATATAGCCACGAAATTAACTGCTGAATTGTGGCACTAAGCGGAAACTGACTGAAATATACTAAAAAAAATGGTTGAAATGGCTCTGAGCACTATGGGACTTAACAGCTGAGGTCATCAGTCCCCTAGAACTTAGAACTACTTAAATCTAAATAACCTAAGGACATCACACACATCCATGCCAGAGGCAGGATTCGAACCTGCGACCGTAGCGGTCGCGCGGTTTCGGACTGAAGCGCCTAGAACCGCTCTGCCACACCGACCGGCGAACTATACTACATGAAGAACTAACAACCACATGTACAGCTGTAAAGTACATCAGTAATATCAATGTAGGTACATTGTCATATAAGGAGCCGACAAGGATAGTGCCAGTAGGTCTGCACGTTTCATTTGGCATATTTCGCTCAGGCTGGAGTTCAGTCTCTGGTCAATGCACAACCTCTAAAAGAGGCTAATTCATCAACCCACTCTTTCAGGAACATTTACAGGATAGAAGTTGGTTCAAAAAGTATCACTGGGTGATAAATAAACTCATTATCTCACTCATCCTTCCCCTAGACAGGGAGGGGCAACCTTTGGAGACCAGCCGTCCTGATTCACATACTTAAGCTCACAAGCCAAAACCTGGTAATTCGACCTGTTATACTGCCATTCAAGATAGGCATTGAAGGGGGTGCTTTCCTGTAGGATAAGCTCTCTTACCTACCGCTGTTGTAACTCATGCTCTATAGGGTGTTGACGATATCATCTGTTCTAACACCTGGTCTGTGTTAAATGAAGCACATATTGGAACTCCAAATCTTCCATAAACAACATTATCCGTCCTTCTGCTGACCGACCAAGTGCAACAGGCATGGATATTCATCTCACAAACTGGCACCATACAACACAATGCATGCACGTTTGCATGCTTCCATTCAACATTCAGGCAGTTACACCCGTTATTAGTGAAGCAGCATTTCACATTTACAATGAGCTTACATTAATCTGTGATCTTACTATGTTAATCGCTTAACTATGTTACCTAGATCAATATACTCTACATCAATTATTTCTTGCTGCGCAAACGTTTTTTAAAGTACTGTTGAAAAATGTGATATGGATCGATCGAGAAGTTTTCTTGATATTTGATATCAATGTTAATATGCGACTTGTCTTTATGTAGGTGAGTGCTGATTGTGTGCTATTCCTGTTGGTATCATTATAAAAAAAGCTATGTGCTGCCCAGATTTCAGTGTACTTCAACCCAGAAACTCTACTTTGAAAACTGAGTAAAAGCTTACACTTTTCGCTTATTTAATAATTGTTAGTGTATTGTCTTAGAAGACGATTTCAGATGGATTTTATTTATGTTTTATTAGTAGTCTATGCAACAAATAGCGAGTTAGAAATTCGAAGGTAATCAGTGTTTTTGTTTTGAATTTTTTCAACATACCTCGTGTAAAGTATACTTAGACGTATAAAGGTAACAAAAATCCGTTCATAACCTGAACTGAAATATTCACATAGCCATGTGTGAAGGAGAGAAGTTACTAATTGCAGCTGGAATCTGAAAGCGTAACTAAAATAGTTCAAAACATCGAAAATAACGTTTAGGTTGTAGATTGAGCACTGTAAGCTGTTTTGCGATGAGGAACAGTTATATTATAAGTGACAAACATTGGTAATTATCTAACTGGCATCACGATGAAAAAAGTTTGAGGACCCGCAGGATTCATCTTCTACGATGCGGAGAACACCACCCAACAGAAGCTTCGGCCACCTCCCAGGACGATCTGACGTCTCACTGTGAGAAGACTGGAGATATCAGGATCATGAAGCCAGCTGCACAAAATGCCACCCTGCATCCTCCGCCTACTATTTCCACGGCCGACGCAATGGCAATAGCGTTCTGGTGGCTTACGTGCGGAAAATCCGACCCCCACTGCGGCAACGTTACAGTCGCCAGACTCTGCACCTCTCTGGGACAATGGACCCAACCAAGCCACGCTTATACGCCGCTACAGATTTTATACAGGCTGCATATTGCCCATATAGTTCAGTTCGGGTGTTATTGAACATAGAGAAAGAAACTGTCTATTATTGCTTAGGGAATTTAATTTATTAGTGGATTTTGATGAGTACGTGACTGCTAACATTGAGAATGTGTCGAGGGAAACATAAGAACCAAATGTCAGAACGTACTATAGTGACTACACAATAAAGTGTATTGGTAGGATATCAGACGAAAAGGGAAACATGGCAGGAGACTCAACAGACGCCGTGCGTACCAAATGTATCACTCTTTAGAACGGTTGCCAGCGTAAGGTGCGTAGATGGTCATTTAGCCTGGTAAGTATAATTGTTTCTCCAGTTACGCGGGAACTTGTCAGCCACACTACTCAACTCATAGTGATCAGCATAGCGAAATCGTGGAAAAGCGTCTGCCTAGGTACATCGAGATTCGCCACAGTGCTGTACTCTGCCTACACAAATTCAATCACAGGAACAGTTACACTGTTTGAGAACTCGACTGCAGCCATGTACCGTAGGACGCAGACCAAACAGTAACGGTAATATAACTGCCTACGTCAGGTACTCTGAACGCATTTGTGCTGTAAGAGTTACCAGGAATCAACAAGGGAGGAAGAGGAGGAAATTCCAATAAAGCAAAGTTATGCGGATCACATCAGAGATAAATGGTGCACAAGGACTTGAAGTGAAGAGATGCATGTAGTAGTGACAACACAGGAAAGGAAGGTACATTCAGTTTTGGAACGCGGATCAAGGGACATTCTGTTTGCTGTTCTGGAGGACAGACAGCCTTGAATGAGACGTAGAAGACGAAGGAGCTTTTTAGACGGGAGGCGACGAGATTCAAACTTCCGAATTACAATTGGTTTGGTGACAGCTTATAGCCTAGCAGATACCACGATTTGCATTGCGGGAGTTCAGAGAAGATCCAGCGGATGCTGAGCGAGCTGTTGTTCCATAAGCAGACTACGTATGTAAACATTGTGTAAAGATGAGGAGCGTTTTGTCTGGTGGCGTAAGACTCTTACTGCTGTAGCCAGATCGCCAGCATATTTAGTTAGCCCCGTTTAAATGCACTAGAGCTCAGCAAATCAAATTTACAACCCACTGTTATTAAACATAAGTACTTCAGCACAAACTTAGTATCGTCAAGACTGAGAGTTTCATCACAAGTGTATATCGTATCTCACGATTAGCTTCAGTACGTTCGCAGCTTGTATTCTAGTGGCTAGCGTTGCTGCCTCTGGATCGTGGGGTCGCGGTTTCGATTCCTGGCCGTGCCGGGGATTTTCTCCGCCCGGAGACTGGGTGTTCTTATTGTTCTCATCATTTAATCATCATGCGGGAACAGTGGCGTGAGTAGACTGTGAAAGGTTTGGGACTTTGTCCGGGCGCTAATAACCGTGCAGTTGAGCGCCATACAAACCAAATATTAACATCAGATTTTGTTCAATATAAGGACGTGAGCAGTTCTTTCCTAGAATGCTTGGTGAAATGTCTGAAGCCGTCTATCAAAACTGACGCACTGCGTTGATACTAGTTTTGGGGAAATATTACAACCGCTGCTATACACATCGAAAAAAGTTGCCATAAAAATACTGACACAGAACTTAGACTAGTACAGAAGATGTGTTGAATGACTACCGAATTTGGCGAAAGCTGAGCCTAACACCTGTCGATTGTCTGTGAACGGGCAGAATATAATGAATTTCTCCTGAGAAATAATGTTTAACAATCTATGCGCCTTTAAATGGGGGCTCTGCTGTTTGCATCCTTTTCGCATTGGTGTCACAACTAACAAAGGCCCGCATGGCATAGATTTAAATGTTGTTGTATGAAACAAATTTTTACTGAAAGAACCAGTTACTTGCTTCACATAACCTATGTGTAACTTTCAAATACGTGGATTCCTCAGAAACGAATGCCAACCCGTTACTGCTCTATGTCATATAATCAGATTTGTGTTTACAGTGCCACATATAAAACCATAAGAACGACTTTGTAAGCATTTTTCACTTACCACAAAGCTAGAGTGCAGTATTTAGTTCAAAATATTATTCTTGAGAAAACCACGCATCGATGAACTATTCTAAATCGAAAGATGTACTTAATTTTTAAATGGCATCATGCAAAAAACGAAGACACCTGACTGGGAAGCGAACTGAATATCCTCGCGGGGAAATAAAGTTTATATTTTATTCAAATTACCTGCTGGTGACTATAGGTTATGAAACGTCCCTTTGAACAATTTTACATGACTGTGCTTAAACTAACACACAATATTTTTTAGCGCAACGCAATCTGACTTTCAGAATTCCCTACAAAAGAATGGCCCTGACTAACATTAAACTATACCTTTCACAAATCACTAAATCACTTACCTCACAAAAATCTTCGTTACTTACACTACTGCAATACAGCAAGCGCCACTACTGCTAGCTAAATAAAAGATTCAAACTACGGAAGACACTAACTACTGATAGGGATAGTTAGCAAATGAAAGATATTAATAGAGAACAAACAATGTATTTACCTTGATATCATCATTTATAAATATAGCAGGTCATGACAAATTTCGAAACTCCGCCATCTCTCTCCCCACATCCACCACTGCTGGCGGCTCACCTCCAACTGCCCAACGCTACGCGCTGTTCACATCCAGCTGCCTAACACTACAATGGCGAGTATTACAACAATGCAAAGCAGCCACAGACTGAACACAGCACAGCCAGTGATTTTCATACTGAGGTGGCGTTACCAATAAAAAACCTAAACAGCCTACTTACATAGCCCCCATGCTCCCCACAAAAAATTTTACACATTGTTTTGGCCAGTGGCCAAAAATGATTTGATAAAATTTTTCATAATTACAATAACAAAGAAATCAAATGCACACACTTATTGATACAATGTTGGTCAAAAGCTAAAATTTCTCACAGTCCATAAAGACAGTCCAGATTGTACATCACAGTATAAATGCAGAGTTTTTCTCAAAGTCTGAGCAGTAAAAGAAAATGCACACAGAAGTAATGGATTTCCATGCAGTCTTGAAGAAATAGTGTTGTCCTTCCAACGGAAAGACAGTGCTGACTCTTGACATGCATACAGGTAATGGGCCACAACAGAGCAAACCCACAGCAGAGTCAGTCGAAATTTTGAAGAGTATTGGTAGGTAGGTCATCACAGAGCAGACCCACTGTAGTCCTGGTAGAGATTGTGGTATTGGTGGGCCACCAGAGGTGCAGACCCACTGCAGTCCTTGTAGAAATAATGGCGTTGGTGGGTCATCATGGATGCAGACCCACTGTAGTCCTCGTAGAGATGGCCAGCAGCCATCTGTTGCGATTGTGCAGGTGCACATTCACCATCAAAGAGTCTTGCGGAGAATATAGCAAGTCCATAAACCACCACTTGTGCACTCACAAAGTTTTTGGAATTGTCCTTAGAACCAGCAATGCTGTTATCCAGTCCCTTGCTGAATTAGTAACACACGTGCAAACACTAACAGTCCCTACGTCTCACATATTGTCCATATACTACGACCAACCGAAACGTGTGCAGTGAAATGTAACTTACAAGTTAATAATAAGATGAACTGGTGTCAATTACAATTTTATAACATGAGAATACAATTACAAAGGTACAAAATACATCATTAAAGTACATAACAATACAGATAACATTTGTAGTACCGGCTTTACAAAAGAATAGAAATAAACATATACATCAGTGTTACAGGAATTATGACATGAGTACAAAAATAAAAGATCAGAATCACTTTCGAAACATCAACTTCACACATGAGCATTAAAACAAAACAGAATAAATAATGTGTAAGCATATTTATAAGGTAAATAACATATTATTAATGCCAATTATATTTGAGGATAACAGTATTCCTCATCATAGTGAATGTAGCTTAATATTAAAGAAAGAAAAAATTCTATGAAACTACACAGAGACAGGAAGAAAACAAATACACAAGGGTACACAAACACATAGTGGGATAACACCAATAGGAAAAGACAGGGTTCGTTTTCAGTGTAACATGTGGTACTGCAGTCCAACCCAAAACTTCATATATCTTTCCTCTTATTTCATCCTTTGTTTCCACCAAAAAATTCTATCTAAGCATGCTTTCTGTATTTATATGTTCACACATTTCTTTCCTCAACATTTATTTCCAAGAAAATCCTACATAAACCTGTTTTCTGTACTTTTTTTCGTATAACTTCTGAATGCATTCCTTCCAATTCATCGCAACTCATTCTCTTAGAGGCTACCCCCTCTTAAGCTAACTTAAATCTACTGAGCTCAGATGCTAAACTAAGGGACGAGGCAATGCAGCAGCACATAAAGCAATTAATATAAACAGCAATGAAAAAAAATGGAAAATCGCAAAGCAAGATACAGTAAATCTAAATTACCAAGCAATTCAACATTACAACTAATATGAGGCAATGCGCAGCAAACAAAAAAATAAATCTGGCTTAGCAGAGTAACACAAATTAAAGTTCAGTAGCACTATGCCTGGCAAACAGCAGCTTATATCTGAACATGACAAAGCTCAAGCAGAAAAAATATTACAGTAAAAACAACAATGCAGATAAGGGAAATGTATATTCACATCTTAATGTCTATGTAATTAAAGTGGTGCACCACAACAACTTATTGTAAAAGAAATATTACCATGTACTTGAAAAGAATATTATGTATGCAGTTACTGTTACTAGTCCCTTCTTATTGTTCTTTCCTTTCCAAGTGCTCCTTTTTTGAAGAATGTGGATCACAAAATTATTATTTAATAGATCTGTTGACAGAAAGTGTTCACATTAGCAAATGCATTTAATTTTATTTTATGAAACCAATGCTGCAACACAACTGGAAAACAGATGTCAAATGAAATAAGCAATTACGCAAACCAAAGCATAAAAATATCATTCAATAGTCATGTGACATTTCATAAGTTAGTAGAAATTCTCTCAACTCTCGTAGAAAGACGCTTGTCGTAATCAGGTGTGCAGATGTAAAAATATTTCTCGTCATTTCATTAGGCATTTCAGTAAATATCATAAATTACGAGCTCCACAGTATGCTTTCAACAAGGAAATGTCAATAGCGAGGATAATGGCCTCCCCCATTTTTTTTTTCTACCTGTGCTTCCGGAAAGGCACACCCTAATGGCTTGTTCTCCAGGTGTCTGACACAGCGGTGTGCCGACGACGCACATGCAGGTGGTCACTTAACTTTCTTACGGAAATATTTACGACAGCAGATTCCGCTACAGTGACAGTCTCATATAAAAATTTCACAGGTCGAGAATTAGCGTTGCAAATCTGTAGAAAGAAAATCCTATAAATATAAGTGTCCAAATAAAATATTCGTCAGCATTGTGATACAGTCACGCATTTACGCACATTTCATAACTCTTAAAGCACGATTCTTGGTTTCCAACATACTTCTTATTCCTCATATACAGTAGCATCATCTTATTGATCATAAACATATCTCCACAGCATAGTACACATCGTCGTCGTAATAATAACATCATAACACCTCAGTCAAATCTCAAAAACGTCGTAGCTTTCTGCAATAATTTCAAAACCTAAAAAAATTCTCTGCTCATTTCAATAGTGTCATCTACCTCAAACGTACTTTAACATCATGCTCCCTTACCAAATACATCATTCAAAGCTCTCGTAGTATCACAATGATTCTGAAAAAATATGAACAGTTTACAAAGTACAGACAAAATACAGTTTCATAAGTGTGAAGTTACCCAACTGTGTATTGCGTAAACATGTGTCATGGATGTAGTGAAAAAATGTTTATCTCTCAGTTAAATGATCAGATAGCTGTGTAATTTGTGTGTTAGAGAAATATGGTACCGATGTGTAAAGTTGTATAAGCAAATACCATGTTAGCTAGGGTTCCTTGTGGTTGCCACACACATGGTACACAAAGTAAGTGTATACCCCCCTGAGGATAAATGTAATTATACCCTCAGGTGTTACAAATTACAGCAATGGAATGAAATGTATCACGGAAAACTTTCTTTGTCATTCAAAAATCTTTAAAAATAAATGTTTTAAGTATAAAATTAATCACTCAAATGCGTGTCCTGTAGCGCTAAATGCGCGTCTTGCTGTAAGATAATTCTGTGGAACTGTCGTAGTTATCGTCCTCTGTAAGCAAAGTTCTGCTAAAGTCAATGTACTTACCTCATGATACACAAAAGTGAAATGCTTTGCGTATAGATATCTTAGTTATTACGCTTATTGCCGTGATGAGGAAAGTACTGTACTGTAACGTATTTTTGTGCTACGAAAAAGGCTGTCTCATTGTTGCTATACCACAAAAGTTACTACTAAAACATGTTTTAATTTCTTGAATAATGCCGAAAAACTGTGCAGATATAAAACAGATACACCGCAAAAGCAACATTGTAAATTGTCACTCATTAGTAGCGTCGTGATATAGTCGTGTAGCTGTCAAGTAAACTAACCACTGTGTCACCTGGTATCTCTCAGAAAGCACCTTGAATCCATAATGTATTTGCAAGTAAACCAAAATGTTGCATTAAAATCTCATTAGCAGTACCAGTATGTGTCCTAAGTATGTAAGCCTGATAGTCGTTACGTAATCGTGCAACTAACAAGCAAGAATGTAGTCTGTTCACTATAACAATGCATTCGTAATTTCTATTTAAATAAGTTCTCTTGGTTCTTGATTGGATATTTAACTTCAAACATTGTTACATGTTAACAGTTTCTTAAGTCTTTCAAAGCATACTAGTAATGTAAAGTGAAAAGTTTTATGACAAAGACAAAGTTAAAAAGCAGATTATCTCTCAGTAAGCGGTTTTATATGTGAAGTGTGGTGCAATCCTTTACTCTTCCTAGTACGCAGATTTTCAACTTCAAAGCAATTATCATGTTGTTTACATCGGTAAAGAATGCTAAATCTTTTCTCAAGGCTAGCGTCTTTGTTATTTTTCCCTGAGCCAGCGGCCGCACGCAGCTGCCTGCTGTGCGAGTCATTGTCTGTCTCTTTGTTGGCGCGCGTCGTTATTGGGATTAGGAGACCTAACTTCTACAAATTCACTCTGACGAGAAGGCCCTGCTCTGTTCGAATCCCGCCAGTTCTGATGCAATTCAGATCTGTCGTTACTATCATATCGTCTGTCGTCAAGTCGGTAGTTCCTGTAGTTTCTTTCTTGTCGGTCATGTGGTGGAGAATTTCTCCCGGAATCGTAACTGCGCGCTGAACTGTTGCGTCTGAAGTTATTTTGTCTCCCTTGATAATAATTGTTTTGGTTTCCATATTGTGTGTTTCTATGGTTATCTCTGTCATATTCATAATTACGGAAGTGCGATCTTTCTCTGTAACTATTACTCTGCCAGTGGTTGTCATAGGGGTGGTGTCTGTTTTGGTCACGATTTACGTTGTGAGAATAGCCTTGTCGCGCCCAGTTATTATTTCTTTCATCGCGGAATTGCGACGGATGTGACCTGTAATTGTTGTATTCCTGTTTTCGCCTCCGGCGACTGTCTGTGTCAATTTCTAATTCTTGTAGGAGTCCCTGAAAAGCTTCAATGTCATCTTTGCAACGTCCTGCCAAAATAATGTGTCGTAAATGTTCAGGTAATTTCATTAAGCAAATGCGGATAAGTTCTGAAGGGCTGTATGGGTTTGACAGGTACTGATTCTTGTGCAATATGTCTTCAAAATATTTCACAAGACTGGAGAATTCAGATTGTTCGAAATGTTTCATCATTATGATGCCATGTTTTACTCGGTCTTGTGTGGCTTGAGACCAATATGCTGAGAGGAAGGCATGGTAAAATTCTCCTTCACTGTGGCAATCGTGAATGACCGATCGCATTCTTACAGCTGATTCATTCTCTAAGTAGCCACACATAAATTCTAATCTGTGCTGCAATGACCAGTTGGGAGGAAAACAATGAGAGAATTGATGGAGCCACGCTTGTGGATGAATGTCGTTGCCAGAATTCTTAAATGTTTTGAATTTACGTGTAGTAATGAACAGCTTATAGTGAAAATCATCATGTCGGCGAGTCGCATATCGGTCATTGTTAGGTCGTGTCGGCCGTTCCATCACAAAATTCGGTGCACCTTGCCAATTTCTTTCATAATTTCCGAAATGCGCTGTGTTATTATTTTGGGGCTTTTCCGTATTTCTAAGTCCCTCTTCCCGTGTTGGAGCGCGAGTGTCCTCTGAAAAACGTAATTCTTGTATTACCTGTGTCAGCTGATCTTGTACTTCGCGGATTTCTCTTTTGTACTGTGTATTGATTTGATTTTGATTTTGTTTGAATTTTCTAATTTCTTCATACTCTTCTGTGTCATTAAAGACTACCGGTTTTGTGTTGTTCAGATTATCATCTACCTTCGTAGATAAGTTAGTGAACTGATCCGAAAGTTCGGCTACTTTCTCCGATAGTGAACACATTTCCTCAGTGTGTTTTTCTGAACCAAGTTTCAAAGTGTCCAATTGTGTTGAAATCGAATCTACTGTGTCCTTTAAGTTTTCTTGAGTTTTTGCAAGTTGCGTAACCGAATCGGTAGATGCAACTGAGTCAATTTTAGCCGACAAGGTCTCATGATTTTCATGAACGATGGTTTGCAGTTCTTTTATGGCTGCTTCGTGATTCTGTAATGCATTTTCATGCCGCAAAAAAATAGGTTGAAAATGCTCACAAATTTGTGTTTTTACGTCATTGCAGACTTTTTGTCATTTCGATTCGATGTTATGTAACTCAGTAGTTAAATCTTCACGTGTTTGTTCAAGCGTGGTGTGAAGATTTTGTTCCATTGCGTCTAACTGTTGCTGTGTTTGTCTCTGGTGTTGTTCCATTGTGTCTAACTTTTGAAGCTTTTCCTGTGTTTGTCTCTGATTTTGTTCCATTCTGTCTAACTTTTTGAGATTTTGTTCCACTGTGTCTAACTTTTGAAGCTTTTGCTGTGTTTGTCTCTGGTGTTGTTCCATTTGTTGCATTAGCTGTAATTACAATGCATTAGTGTCAGGAATCTGCTCCTCTACGCTTTTCGGCAGTGCACTTACATTCACATTTTGACAAGCAGAAAATGTGTCTTGACTTATTTGAGAAAACGGTGAGGACGCAAAACCTGAATCTACAGTATTTGAAAAATTGTGTCCTGTCATTTCAGATTCCTGAGGCGAGCTGTTGCCGAGCGATCGATCGATAATGCTTCTCTGTTCACTAACTGTTTCACTGCCTACGCCATTGTTTGCCGCCCGCTCCATTTCCCTATGCACAATTACCAAATTACTACTTTGAACATTAGTTAATTCATTACACAGTGGTGCTGATAAGCTACGCTCGTCGTCACTATTATTTCTCAGTTTACATTGGAGCCTAATATTACGTTTTTCACACGCCATTATTGTCGCAATATTTCACACGACGTCACAGAAAAACACAATTTGAAGCGGAAAAATAGGGGAACACATTAATATAGCACTGAAAATAATATCTAGTTAATTGCAAGCGCAGCTGCAAAATTCTTGGCGCAAATCTACATGCATACTACAACTGTTTTACTGTACAAGAATGAAAAACTACAACTACAAAGGAAATTCTCTCTACAATTACGTGCTAGCAATAAACAAAGGATGCACTAATTGCACAAACTACAAGAAGAAATCAGAAGATTCCAGTGAGGTATCCTGGCAGGGTCGCCATATGAAATGTCCCCTTTGAACAATTTTACATGACTGTGCTTAAACTAACACACAATATTTTTTAGCGCAACGCAATCTGACTTTCAGAATTCCCTACAAAAGAATGGCCCTGACTAACATTAAACTATACCTTTCACAAATCACTAAATCACTTACCTCACAAAAATCTTCATTACTTCCACTACTGCAATACAGCAAGCGCCACTACTGCTAGCTAAATAAAAGATTCAAACTATGGAAGACACTAACTACTGATAGGGATAGTTAGCAAATGAAAGATATTAATAGAGAACAAACAATGTATTTACCTTGATATCATCATTTATAAATATAGGAGGTCATGACAAATTTCGAAACTCCGCCATCTCTCTCCCCACATCCACCACTGCTGGCGGCTCACCTCCAACTGCGCAACGCTACGCACTGTTCACATCCAGCTGCCTAACACTACAATGGCGAGTATTACAACAATGCAAAGCAGCCACAGACTGCACACAGCACAGCCAGTGATTTTCATACAGAGGTGGCGTTACCAATAAAAAACCTAAACAGCCTACTTACAAGGTGTCTCTAAATGAATATAAAGGTTTTAAACGTAATACCTTGCTTGTGAGCAGTCTTTTTCCGTTTTTCGTTGCGTGCTGTAGAAAAAGTCTCTTTTCCTCTTAGGAATGCCTGGCTCATAAGCGCAAGTTGATCGCAACGGATTTATGTGTCCGTAATATCATGGTTCAATGAACGTCTCATATGTGAAAAAATAAACGACACTCTTTGCATGGCAGAGCTACACTTCTCAGTACTTTTGTGGAAAATACGCGGAAAATAATGTGAAGAACGTGTTGCTGTTGTTGCTGGTGGTAATCTTTCTGTTGTGGTCTTCAGTCAGTAGACTGGTTGGATTCCATTCAGCAGCATGCAAAATATACGCAATGCCTATACATGAAAGTACACTAATGGTGGATCAATATCATCAAAGTATTCGCCAAAGCGCGTGCTGGAATGTACACGGAAAAGATGTCATCAAGTCACAGATGAGTGTCCACATATTTGGCATTAGCTTGAAAGAGAAAATATAAATTATGAAGTCTAGTCATCCATAAGATCCTCATAAATATCTGTAAGCACTGCTTCAAAGAAGCATGTGATTCTCAAAGACAATGGGAAGTAGCGCATTGGAAGTAAAATTTCTCAACTGTTTTTGTGGATACGTTGTCAGCACTTTGCATATTTAGGGGCAGCAGTATCCCCAAATCAATGTTTAGTTGTTGAGAAAGTGTTTTATCGGATTGGTGTCTAGCCATTGGTATTCTGTTTCACAACTTTTGAAATTACTCTTTTTGGAGACTTGTCTATGGGAACTAATTTGTGATGACGCTTTGCACAATCGCAACTTTCCCAACTCTCTTTCCAGAAATAGTCTTCCATCTGCAGAGAACATTTAACGTTTACGCAACGCTGTGGTATTCGTCCGAGCACGTTATGCAAAGTGTAACAAAACCCACGTTTCTTCCCCCGGCTACTAACGTCAATAACCTGCCTGGAAACCTGATTCAGAGAAGTGTTTCGTTCCATGTTGGTCTTGCGTATTGTCGTACGTCATCTAACGATCTTTAGTTACGTTGTCGTCCCGACTTTTTCTTATGTCTTGGAATCCAACGAAGAACGTCCCGCTCCGTCCGGAACTGTGTGACTGCTACGGTCGCAGGTTCGAATCCTGCCTCGAGCATGGATGTGTGTGATGTCCTTAGGTTAGTTAGGTTTAAGTAATTCTAAGTTCTAGGGGACTGATGACCACAGATGTTAAGTCCCATAGTGCTCAGAGCCATTTGAACCATTTTGAAGAACGTCCTTGATCCCTCTATCTGCATACATGTCTCAGCAACCTCCGTTTTTCTTTTAATACGTTCATAAATACATCTTCCACTCCAATTTGTTTGCTTATGCGTGTGCTTGTTTTTCTGCCTCACTTACTAATTACCAAAATGCATGTGTAGTTTGTTCGCTGAGTGGCATTCATATTTCGAATATGTTTCGCATTTGGAATTCTAGTTTATTTCTACAGCAATACTTGCAGGCATAGAAGTGACTACTTAATATTGTTAAATGATTCCTTGTTGTCAGTGTTAATTAGCGGCAATCTCACTGTGATGTATTTTAAACATTTTTTTCTTCTTATAATTAATTGTGAAAACTACTTTTAAATTTGATGTATTACTTTCTTCCACTCATGATCGAAGTTTATGTGAACCGAGGGCAAACTCTAATATATCCGTACAAAGGGAACGAATTGGATATGATCTTTTCGCATGTTTCCCTTCTTGATGTTCGCATCTTCAGGGATATGTATCTTCTTTCCTGACTGTTTTTACAGTACTATAAGTAATCAAGTGCGGAATTATATACGTTATTTAAGGACGCCGACTGTCACAGTCCTAAGGCACGTAGATTACGATATACTGTGGTGGGCCAAAAATCATTTATAGATCCTTATAACGTGTGAGATCAATCATCTTTTATCAAGGTACGCTGCACGTGCTTAAATATTCTGGTAAAAACCATTCTAAAATATTTGACTAACATATCTTATCAAGAACCTATTGGTTTGCAGTAACATTAAGCTATCAGAGAGCAAATTCCGTACTGACATTATTTAGTTTATAAAAAGTAGATACAAAGCTACGGCCAAATACAGAAGAAACATCAAAATGTCTTCTACACTCCTGGAAATGGAAATAAGAACACATTGACACCGGTGTGTCAGACCCATCATACTTGCTCCGGACACTGCGAGAGGGCTGTACAAGCAATGATCACACGCACGGCACAGCGGACACACCAGGAACCGCGGTGTTGGCCGCCGAATGGCGCTAGCTGCGCAGCATTTGTGCACCGCCGCCGTCAGTGTCAGCCAGTTTGCCGTGGCATACGGATCTCCATCGCAGTCTTTAACACTGGTAGCATGCCGCGACAGCGTGGACGTCAACCGTATGTGCTGTTGACGGACTTCGAGCGAGGGCGTATAGTGGGCAAGCGCGAGGCCGGGTGGACGTACCGCCGAATTGCTCAACACGTGGGGCGTGAGGTCTCCACAGTACATCGATATTGTCGCCAGTGGTCGGCGGAAGGTGCACGTGCCCGTCGACCTGGGACCGGACCGCAGCGACGCACGGATGCACGCCAAGACCGTAGGATCCTACGCAGTGCTGTAGGGGACCGCACCGCCTCTTCCCAGCAAATTAGGGACACTGTTGCTCCTGGGGTATCGGCGAGGACCATTCGCAACCGTCTCCATGAAGCTGGGCTACGGTCCCGCACACCGTTAGGCCGTCTTCCGCTCACGCCCGAACATCGTGCAGCCCGCCTCCAGTGGTGTCGCGACAGGCGTGAATGGAGGGACGAATGGAGACGTGTCGTCTTCAGCGATGAGAGTCGCTTCTGCCTTGGTGCCAATGATGGTCGTATGCGTGTTTGGCGCCGTGCAGGTGAGCGCCACAATCAGGACTGCATACGACCGAGGCACACAGGGCCAACACCTGGCATCATGGTGTGGGGAGCGATCTCCTACAGTGGCCGTACACCACTGGTGATCGTCGAGGGGACACTGAATAGTGCACGGTACATCCAAACCGTCATCGAACCTATCGTTCTACCATTCCTAGACCGGCAAGGGAACTTGCTGTTCCAACAGGACAATGCACGTCCGCATGTATCCCGTGCCACCCAACGTGCTCTAGAAGGTGTAAGTCAACTACCCTGGCCAGCAAGATCTCCGGATCTGTCCCCCATTGAGCATGTTTGGGACTGGATGAAGCGTCGTCTCACGCGGTCTGCACGTCCAGCACGAACGCTGGTGCAACTGAGGCGCCAGGTGGAAATGGCATGGCAAGCCGTTCCACAGGACTACATCCAGCATCTCTACGATCGTCTCCATGGGAGAATAGCAGCCTGCATTGCTGCGAAAGGTGGATATACACTGTACTAGTGCCGACATTGTGCATGCTCTGTTGCCTGTGTCTATGTGCCTGTGGTTCTGTCAGTGTGATCATGTGATGTATCTGACCCCAGGAATGTGTCAATAAAGTTTCCCCTTTCTGGGACAATGAATTCACGGTGTTCTTATTTCAATTTCCAGGAGTGTATGTTCACTGATTCAAACAAAATAAAACAGAAAGTTTTTGCATGGAAATTTTTTAAATATCATCCTTGTTGCGAATCTAGAAGAACATAGCCTCCGCCTTGCGCTTGTTAACCGTATTTCTCAGCTCGGTACTCGAAAGCATTGTGTTCATGACATTAAGTCTCTCTTTCATGTATGAAATAGCTATGGTCATAAAGTGCTAAAAAAGGAGTCACTTTCTATGTAACATAACAGTTTTTGTTGACCACAAGTTTTTATTGACAACAAGACTTTCCTTTGTATAACCGACCTAACATTTTATTTAAATCTGTGTAGCACCACTGTATGATCCAGTCGTCGACATGAATGAAGATAAACATCTGTTTGTGAATCAACCGAACTGAAACTAAGCGCAACTCAGCTGCCTGATGTGTCGATATTGGTGACTGTTAATGCGTCTCCTGAAGTTCGGTCCAGCAGTAAATAATATACCACAGTGCCTGCGTCAGTTAGTCTTTGTGATGGAGAATCGATAAAACTCAGAGCCTCTGATCATAGTTAACATTTCACTGACCAATGAACAAGACCACAAAGAATCTATTTATGTAATATGACAGTCATACTGTTTTCAGGAACATTTCTTGATATATATTTGACGCTACAACTTGCAGCCCACCTGCTTCTGCTGATACGTCAGTAAGCGTTACAGCCGATGCCACCATTTGCCATGAATTCCTACTATTCTACTACTCCAATTCTGTTCAAATGGCTCTGAGCACTATGGGACTTAACTTCTGAGGTCATAAGTCCCCTAGAACTTAGAACTACTTAAACCTAATTAACCTAAGGAAATCACACACATCCACGCCCGAGGCAGGATTCGAACCTGCGACCGTAGCGGTCACGCGGTTCCAGACTGAAGCGCCTAGAACCGCACGGCCACACCGGCCGGCTCCAATTCTGTCTCAGCATGGTTGGTTCCCTAGTGGGTTTAAAATTCGAAAGACTTTCTGTGTTTCTTAGCTAAGCATGGTAGTTAATTGGTGTACTGGCATCTTTCCGTACCGTTCCTAACATGCTGTGGGCTAGAGTTGGGCTAATGTTACGGCACTTCCTTTACATTTTCAATAATTCTTCTATTATAACAATTTCTATTGTGTGCCAGGGTTATTTACACTAATAATCCGTATAGAATTATATAGCTAAGTCAAGGTCGAAGTCTACGCACTTATCCGTCCTACCTGTAATACCACATTCACACAGTAAGTTTAAGAAGTCCGACTGAGCGACTGTCATGACGACAGGATAAATTCTCAGGAGATAAGACATTGCTTATCTGCGAGAAGGGAATGAAATGGCAGTTAAGGAAAGACTAAGAGTCGAGATTTACAAGAGATGTAGGTCTCGGAAATCGTGCAAACATTCAGCCCACCTTAACAATTACCATGTCAGTTCAGTTGCTGCGTCCAAATATCTCCTTACGCCACGTTTTGGTGAGGAGCGGGTCCCGAGAAACGTTGCTTTCCCCAATTACTCTACACGATGCACATCTCAGTTATCTTTATTACGGTGTCAGTGGTGAGCAACACTTGACAACTCAACATCTCTATACAGTCATCAGTAATACGTTGACAACGGTTTTCAGTGACTCTCTCTTTGCAAGTTCAATCTACATTTCAGTTGTTGCCATTCTTTCGATGTCATCATAAGATGCGATATCTCGTAAAGTGATCTAACTTTTTATTGATGAGTCATTCTCCCCAGCCTCCAATCAGAATTTTAATGAATACAAAATTGTTACGACCAAATGAAACTACAACCCTCCGGCGATAATAATTATAGGATACGGAAGGAGGTACTACTTCATCAAATGGGCAAATAAAACGCATAAACACTGGATAGTGATGATATTTTCCTGATGTATCAGTTAAATATCATTAAGCATAGCCTGAACTAATACAGCCATATCGCATACTTCTGTAATTTGCATCATTTGACTAAGAGACTTACTTTGGCTTGGAGTCAGTTAACGCAAAATATAGAAATGAAAATCACATATGAAAGCATCACATGACCAAGCGCCACTTCTATATAAATTCAGAATTTCGCGATATTTTATATAGTTTTAAGATATCAGCACATAAATTTATTTCACTTTCGTTACTTTAACTCTTAAGAAACTAGATTTCATGTTGAAGCTGAGTTTATGTTAAAATATTTGCGGTTTCGTTAATATCTCGAAATGAAGTTGTGGCACTTGGTCAGTTCATGCATAACACCGTCCACCTGTGGGCTCGTTGATTGCTCTGGGGGATGGCTCATCGGAAGTACAACAGATGAAATATTAGTTCATTGTATTAAATGAAGGATTAAAAAGATTTACTTAACTTGATGAATTTCTTTGCACAGTAGTGGTCGATAATTTACAGCTATAATTGGCTGTTAACGACTCACTTATTACGCAAATTAACAAACTGTTTTCTTGAAGTATAATGTGAACATTTCCCGAAATACATTTCTATTAAAAATTGAATAACATTTTGATGCTACCTGATGGTGTTGACTGCTTCCGCTGAGTTCAGCTTACATACTTGGCTCTAAGCTGACCTCTGTGCGAGAGCGCTGCTGAACTTACAGAGAGAGGGCGTGTCTTCTTCAGCTTCTACCATTCGTCGTCGCAGATTGCTGCAAGACATCACTAATATCTGTGATATCCATGTGCATTGACAACTCTGGTGTGGCGCAGCGATCTTTCGACAATACCAGAAAAATACCTAAAGCGGCATTATATCTCGACCTCATAAATGCAAATTAGCAAAAGCGACCACTCACAAAAAATTTTAGGAACACACTGTTATATTCGTTGCGGCATGGCATAAAACAGACTCAGAACTTCATCTTGAAGAATTTCTTGCCATGTGTCAAACACGTGCTATTTCCATTCATGCACATTGCTGACTGAAGGCTAGTTGGAAGATGTACGTCTTCTCATCGCATTTTTTTTTTTACGTGAACTGCGGTATAGGGCTTTATATTATCCTGCTGGAATATGGAATTTAGTACTCTTGTCATGAAAGTTCTGTGAACAGGGTTTGCCACTCATGGGAACATTCAGCATGCCTTCAGTAATTACCAAATCAGTATCCTTGCTGCGTCCAAACGACCAAGTCATAGTTTCTCTCCACGTCATAGTTTCAGGAGTTGGAGAGAAACATGTCAAGAGAATCGCTGCTTCAACTAACTTTGACGTTAGATCTGCAATCTAAAAGCCTCAGTTTTCTGTGGTACAGTGTCAGTCGTAAATTCCTTATACCAACTCGAGATTTCCACTAAGATATCTATAGTTTTTCCCGACGGTTCTTGGTGACATTCTGCCTGTACTGTTTTTCATGTATTTCAGCTGTTGTCATCCGAAAATTTGTCTGACTAATACTCATGTCTTTATTTCTGTCTTAGGAATAAAGTATTGCTCTTCAATACAAGAACAGAGATTGCAAGATGAGATATCTTCTAACGTGATAAAATTAATCACTCTTTAAAAAAAATATTTGTACATCCCGGTCTTATAGACACAGAGAAACAAATGCGAAAATTCACATAAATGTAGGAAAAGTTTTAAAAACATTCACAAATTCCGCAGATAGTTAAAACCTGTCGGTAATACCGATATTATTTTCTAGATACTACTAGAAATTTAATTTCATTAGTTGAACCCACGTTCAGTTTTTAGTTGTGAGGGACTTACTGAGATAAAAGGGTTCTTTTAAAAACATATTTTTGGATTACCATTTTACATTGACATTTCTATCTTTGTGAAACATATAAAAATATAAAAAGTATTTAAATCGTGTCGAAGTGAATTCAGTAACGCATTTCAGCCGTGATCAACGTTAAAGTACTCAGCGGGTAGCCTAAGCCTTGGGGCTTCCAAGTGCTGCTGCACTTCACGCCACATTGCTATAATTGAGATTAGTGAATGGATTGCACGTCTTCAGTGAATGAAACCTGTCACAGTTTAGATTTCGAGTAGCTTCTTTGGAGTTCCAGTGACAGAGCTTGCAGTTCTGCAACTAATCTTTTTAATGTAATAGCGACATGACGAATATGGAACACTCTACAAGTTCATTTCTTTATCTTTATCTGAAGTTTCTTTGTCTCCAGTACTTATCCGTGCTTTTGCTAACCTGATGTCACTTAGTCTATATACAAGATCGATTTTTTTAGTTCTCGATATGGTTAAAGCTGTTTAAATTTTGTACGCTGGTCCTGGATATAGGTATTTCTAACTTGTGGGAATCAATTTCATAAACTGTTTTCATTTATCCTGTAAAGGTGAGAGAGAAACGTCAGTGTCCTTAGCCTCATTGGTCCAGAAACTCTCTCCCTATTCTACTATTCTCGCACTTATCCTCTACTTCCAAGTTTTTATCCATCATCATTTCCGAATATGACAATGATATTTCGCAGGATTCTGTTTACCACAACATCTAACTTTTCCAGGATGCTGTTTGTGAAAAGACTGCGCAATTTTAGAGGCATTCAAATTTGTAGTAGTGTCTCACTATGGATACCTACGAGATACGGTTCTTGCAGCAAATATTATTTGTGAATTCTCTCAGTTTCATTTCCTACAGTGGATTTTACTGTCATCTTCTGACCCACGTAGTCACAGCAAAACACTGGGAAATTTTGACTTTTCATTACCCCTCATAAATTTGCCATAACAGTTTGATCTATATTTTTGTTCCTGCTTTTCGTAGGAAGACTGAGCCTAGTTTCGGCTGTATCTTTTCCGAGAGGACGTTTCGCCAGAGATTTCTTACAGAACTACGGTAAACTATAGGCATGACCATATTCCATCCTGACTTACATGATGGAGAGAATGAGTTTATTCTCTGTTTCTCATGTTTTGAGAGCCTAATTCTGGTATAATTCTCTAGGATGCTGACTAGACTCGACTCTAGACATATGAAGTAATGACCATAAATAAAAAAATGAAAATAAAAGAAGAAAGCAGTGAAATTTAGTACCCGTTCATTCTGTTATCCTTTCAAATAAGACTATCTAGCAACTTTATGTAAAGCATGTCTTGTTATTTCGCATAATTTTCATGTCACGTCATAATTTGTCTGTTTGTGCCATCCAAACTGTCATCTTCCTTGGTCTTACTAATAATTAATGTAAACCTTAGAATAAGCTCAAACTTTGTTTAATATCTTTCTTTTGTATTAATTGCGAGATTTTTGTTATTGTTCTACTGGGTTCTTTAAAATATCCTGTCCAAATGGTCTGATAAGCATTTAAAGTTCGCCTTAAAATAGACTAAAGGAAAAAAATAGCTACACCTAAAAGTAATCAGTGTAGAATAATGAAATTTCGGGAATACGTTTGTCTAAGTAGCATAATTAGATGATTAAGAGTGCATGGTCACAGGTCAATGTAAGCGCGAGATGAGCCCTTGCAAATGTACCTTAGTAACCAGTGCTGCCGCCAGAATGTTGAATGCGGACGTGTATGCATGGTGCTGTGCAGGTGCCAGATGTCGGATTGTGGGATAGAGTTCCACGCCTGTGGCATTTTCTCGCTCAATACAGAGACGGTTAATGCTCTTTGTGGATGACGCTGAAGTTGCTGTCCGATGATATCCCATATGTGCACGAATGGAGCCTGATGAGGTGATCGAACAGGTGAAGGTAACATGTCGATGCTCTGTATGGCATGTTGGGCAACAATAGTAGAATGAAGATGAGCGTTATTCCGTTGGAAAACCCCGCCTGGAGTGCTGTTCATGGATGGCAGCGCTATAGGTCGAATCTGCAGGTTGACATACAAATTAGGTTGGGTGCAATAAGCACCAGAGTGCTGCTGATGTCTAATGAAATCGCACCCCAGACCATAAATCCAGAAGTAGATCCAGTGTGTCCAGAATGCAAACAGGTTGGTTGATGGGCAACAGCTGGCCACCTTGTAACCAACACATAACCATCACTGGCACCATGGGAGAACCAGCTTGCATCAGATATCACAACACAGTTCCACCCTGCTCTTCAATGAGCTCTTGCTTGACAGTGTTGACGTCACAATGGCGGTGGTTTGGGGTCAATGGAATGTACGCTGCAGGGCGTCTGGCTGAGTTGTCCTTGAGATAACCGATTGTAACAGTTCATTGTCTCACTGTGGTGCCAACTGCTGCCCAAATTTCTGCTGCGCATGCCGTACAATGCGCCAGAACCATACGCTGAACAGATGGTTTTCTTTCTCGGTAGTGCCACATGGCCATCAGGAGCCAGGTCTTAATTGCGACCGTATATTCTCGTGACCACGGATGCCAGCATTCTTGTACAGTAGCTACATTCCAGTCAAGTCTTTATGTAATATCACAGAAGAAACATCCAGCTTCACGTAGCCGTATTACACGACCTCCTTCATACCCAGTGTTGTGTTGATAATGGCGTCTTTGTCGCCTTAAAGTTATTCTTGACTAACATCTGCTCACGACGTTCGATCTCAAATGTAACTAACTCTCACGACCGCAACAGCGTCTATTTAAAGCAAACCAGATTTGCATCCTCACAGTTGCGTTACTAGAGCCTATCTTAAGGGACTGGATCGAAATGTGAGTAGGCATCATCTTTCAGATGTAGAAACGCTTACCAACTTCATTTCACGTCGCACAATTCCCTCTTGGTGTTGCGGTTTTTGCGGCTATCTTCGTCAGTGAACGCTAGTTTTTTATGTGAAATGTGTCAATTTTTTCTTCATTCCAACAGCTGCGTCACTGTGGTGTCTAGGTTAGAACAATATCCTTCTCCCATTGGTTCAGAAAGGTATAAATTCTCATCACATTATATCCGCACTATTTCAGCTAAACAATAGGACATCAAACACCAAACACAGTTTACCAACTTGAGATTTGCTAATGATATTGTTTTACTGGCAAACGACTTCGCAGAGCTCCCAAACTTAGTTAGAGATCTTGCATCGGAATGTCAGTTGATTAACTTGAACATGAACCTTTCCAAAACCAAAGCAATGTCCAACAAATGGGTCCCAGCTGGAGATGTGAAAGTCAAGGACAGTCCATTTGAAGAGGTCAGTGAATATACGTAGCTTGGCAAGATTATTAATATGAAGGGAGATGTAAGGCCAGAAATGTATCGGTGCATCAAACTTGGCTGTCAAGCATTTGGGAGGAATTCAACGGTATTCAGATAAAAAATGCCCGTAAATCTGAAGAAATCAGTATTTGATCTATGCATTCTTCCTGTGCTGACGTTTGGTTGCGAGACATGGACGCTCAACTCATTTACAAAAGGGAAGCTTATTACAGCACAGAGAGTCGGAAATATCAATGCTGGGCCCTACCAGAAAGCATAGGAAAAGGGCAGATGAAATTCGGTCTGTGACGAAGGTTAGGGACATCTCAGAGACAGTAGGTCCTTGAAATATTAGTGGGCTTGCCACGTCACGAGAAGAAAAGACGGCAGATGGACGAAGCTAGAACTGGAGTGGAGTCCGAGAGAGCATCGGAGGCCCAGAAGAAGACCACCGGACAGATGGGACAAAGATATCAAGAAGATCGCTGGTAGCACCTGGCAGAGAACTGCCCAAGACCGTTCCACTAGGAGCGGACTGCTGAAAGAGTACCTGAATCCACGACTGCCGGCCGGAGTGGCCGTACGTTTCTAGGCGCTACAGTCTGGAACCGAGAGACCGCTACGGTCGCAGGTTCGGATCCTGCCTCGTGCATGGATGTGTGTGATGTCCTTAGGTTAGTTAGGTTTAATTAGTTCTGAGCGACTGATGACCTCAGAAGTTAAGTCGCATGGTGCTCAGAGCCATTTGACCCATTTGAACCAATCCACGACTCGAAGAGGCCACATCATTTAATGATTGGCTTCGCTCTGAGCACTATGGGACTCAACGTCTGAGGTCATTAGTCCCCTAGAACTTAGAACTAGTTAAACCTAACTAACCTAAGGACATCACACACATCCATGCCCGAGGAAGGATTCGAACCTGCGACCGTAGCGGTCTCGCGGTTCCAGACTGCTGCGTCCAGAACCGCACCGCCACTTCGGCCGGCTATTTAATGATTGAATTTGCTGATGATGATCATGATGATGATGATATAGCTTGAGGAAAGACATCATTCCAGTGGGGTGTATTTCTAAATCTTACTTCATTCAGCACTACCAGTTGCAATCACTGCCTGTTTCAACTGCATCTAAGGAATTGTAACACACAGTAAGGAAAATAAAGCTACGACATAACAGCGATACAACTACTCTGAACGTAGTGTTTACGTAAAATATAGTAACACAGAGTTACCTACAATGGATGCGGATTCATCGCCCACGTCTCGTCATTCAACAAATCGCGTGACATGCGTAATTGTGCTTAGCACGGTCATCAAATTGCATAATCTGTAGTAGAAAGTGCCACGAATAATAGTGCTTGTGATGACTATACCATTAACACACTACTAAAACTTCACATCTAAGCAGTAACAGCAAGAAGACTATCGTCGTGATACATAGCTACAAAACACACTTATATACAGCTTTTTACATTAATGACAGGCGTAAAATTGTGCGCATGAAAGTTGGAACTATCAGTTACAGAGTGGCAATACAAAAGGTTCTAAAGTACAATCTTTACACAAGTTGAAACTACATTTTGTGTCTTATTTTAAGAGTTGTTTCATGAATGAGGGGTACGGAGATCGTATTAATGCTTATGAAACGGTGTCATATGTAAGCACAGGTACAGAAAGCTTTTACACATATGTCAGGAAAGCTAAACTTCATCATGCCCTGGAAGACCCAGCGGTACCTATCGGACGCCATGTAATCCTCAGCCCACAGGCGTCACTAAACGCGGATATGAAGGGGCACGTGGTCAGCACACCGCTCTCCCCGCCGTATATCAGTTTACGAGACCGAAGCCGCTACTTCTCAATCAAGTAGCTCCTCAGTTTTCCTCACAAGGGCTGAGTGCATCCCGCTTGCCAATCGCGCTCGGGAGACCGGACGGTAACCCATCCAAGTGCTACCCAGGGTGACAGTGCTTAACTTCGGTTATCTGACGGGAACCGGTGCTACAGCTGCGAGAAGGCCATTGGCCATCAGATGTCAGGACATAATTCATAAATAGAACACAAATACACACATAAAAAAAAGTTTTGCATCACCCCAGTACCCGGAACTCCTGAAGATAAACGTTCACTGTGGATATTGTATCACACCCACAGTCCCTTTGAATGTTCAGAGATGTCACTAAACACTCCCAAAGATGTAAACAACCATTCATGAGCAACACCTATTACACTGAGAGAGTCCTACAGCCGATCAATTCCAGTCATTCCACCAGGAAGGAGGTACATGGCTCATGTTGTCTGTTGTTCAACCATGCCAAGACCGTCAATACCGCCATTCGATCGCGTCCGCATTGTTACTTTGTGCTACGAAGGGCTCTCAACAAGAGAAGTGCCCAGGCGTCTCGGAGTGAACCAAAGTGATGTTGTTCGGACAAGGAGGAGATACTGAGAGACAAGAAATTTCGATGACATGGCTCGCTCGGGCCGTCCAAGAGCTCATGTTGAATAATGCATTTCGCACATCCACAGGACGTCGTGTTACGACTCAAACTGTACGCAATAGGCGCATGATGCGCAACTTCACTCCCGACGTCTAAGGCAAGGTCTATCTTTGCAGCCAAGATACCATGCAGCGCGGTACAGATGGGCCCAACAACAAACCGAAAGGACCGCTCAGGATTGGTACCAAGTTCTCTTCACCGATGAGTGTCACAAATGCCTTTAACCAGACAATCGTCGGAGATGTGTTTGGAGACAACCCGGTCAGGCTGAACGCCTTAGAAACACTGTCCAGAGAGTGCAGCAAAGTGGAGGTTTCCTGCTGTTCTGGGGTGGCATTACGTGGGGCCGATGTACGCCGCTGGTGGTCATGGAAGGCGCCACAACGTCTGTACCATACGTCAATGTCATCCTCCGACCGATAGGGCAACCGTATCAGCAGCATATTGGCGAGGCATTCCTCTTCATGGACGACAATTCGCATCCCCATGGTGCACATCATGCAAATGCCTTCCTTCAGGATAACGATACCTCTCGACTAGAGTGGCCACCATGTTCTCCAGACATGAACCCTATTGGACGTGCCTGGGGTAGAATGAAAATGGCTGTTTATGGACGACGTGGTCCGCCAACCACTCTGAGAGATCTACGCCGAATCGCTGTTGAGGAGTCGAAGTATCATGACCAATAGGGCCTTGATGAACTTGTGGATAGTATGCCACGACGATTACAGGCATGCATCAATGCAAGAGGACATGCTACTGGGTATTTGAGGTACCGGTGGGTACAGCAGTCTGAACCACCAGGTTCCGGAACTCACGAAACCGAGGTGGTGCAAAACTTTTTTTGATGTGTGTAGAATGTAACTGCACGTTCACAATGCATTAAATGATCACATGTGATTCGGTAAACGTACTCATTAACAAAATTACTGTAGGCCACAAAAAAGATACAGCGTTCGAAAAGCGGTAATTACATTCGGGATGACGGCAAATGTATAGAGACGCTGAAGAAATTGGAAGATAGACGCAAACTATTCCTCAACGGCTGTTTACAAAATTTCAAGAAGCAATATTAAGTGTGTAGTCTATATATATGCTACAGCCTCCAACCTATCACTCTGGTAGGGAACACACTCGCAAGTCAGACTGATTGCAGCGCGCAAACATGTATGGCAGACGTAAATGTTTTACTCCGCTTTTGTGAATGGCGCGGGAGGAAAAGCTGCAAGGTATAGATGTAGATAAACCAAAGGTAAACGTCGTTCACAGGCCCTGGCAGGCTCATCGGTACCGTCCGACCAGCTCGTCAACCTCCACCAATGTCACAATTGCAGGCGGTATTGAGGGCGTGGCTTAGTTCATCATTCTCCCTGCCGTTGTCAGTTTTCGTGACATTCAGTCACTACCAATGTATCAAGTAAACCCTCGATTGGCATCACTATGCTGAATGCAACCCGTTTCAGTCCTCCCACCATGAGAAAACCCCTGCATAACCGGGAATTAATCCTAGGTCCACGACATGGCACTCAGCGGCGCTGACCACTCAGCCACGGTGGTCGACGGATGTAGACATATATTAAAAGTAAGAAACACTCTACCAATATATACGTGAAAATTATCGCAGGTAATGGCTAAGTACTGTTTGTGGGACGTATAAATATAATAAAAGAGGATCAGTTAACAAAACAAACGTTGATACATTGATTATACAAAACAGAAGTCAGTGAGCATCAGGATCACAGAAATAGGAAAACAACTGAAACAATAAATACTTCAACGAATCAACAACCATAGATACAACTCTTTTGGAACCAATATATGAAATGTAGGAGGCTACAAAGACAAGAATAAATTAGAAACAACGTACATAAAGGGGCGAACGAAGCAGTGAGGGAAGAAGATAATAGAAACTCGGTAAATACGTAAATTACAAAGAAAATTAGATGTACTGATACTTAGTACGTAACCCTAGTTGTCTTACAAGGTACAGTAACAGCGATTCCACTAAACATTTTCTCAAAGACAAGAACGCAATCTGATGGGTGAGAAATGGTACAGAATACAGCACTGCACGCTGGCCGACAATTACATTGATTTGGAACGATTGTTTCGAGACAGAATAAAGTGTATGTGTAACGGCTGTACGCGGGTCTGATAAGGAAATGTTCTCTACGTAAATAAATGAAACATATTCGCAGTAGTAAATACGGACAACCATCAGCTGTATAATGGAATGACGACAATGAAAATTTGTGTTGACTGGTACTCGGAATCAGATTTCACGCTTATTACGAGCGGTCACCTTATTCATTAGGCTATCCGAGGACGCTTCATGAACAGACCAAACTTTCGTACGTTGTCAACGGTGTATCTACAACTCGCACTCGTAGATTCATACCTGTCCGAAGGAACGCTGTACCGTACTTTTGAACAACGCAGGTAATGAAGTATCGTATCTACTTAAATATGTGCGGCGAGAAACTGGCATTCTAATTCTCTTTGTCAATCTTCTTGTAAGAACATTATGAATATATCATCAAAATGTTTTATATGAGAACCAGACTAGCGTGTTTACAATGTTCCTCCTGTTGGCAAGGCAGACCAGCGATTTTGCCGCCCCGTGCGAAAATTTCAAGCAGGGCCAACTCTCCCCTGCCCACAATCGCTCCTTTTACGAAGGCAGTCAACCTTTTTCACAATGTTATTCATCCCTCACGTCTTATTTTCACGCATCACACTGGCTCATACGTCGTTTTGATGTGGAAACGTCTTTAGGGCCAGAGCTAGATACAGAACACGTGTCAGAGAGAGAGAATGAACGTTTACAGCGTAATACATTTTCAATTACAACTCCAGAATTAACTGTATAAACCAAAACTAAGTTATACATCTGATGATGGTATCTGTTCTTTCGGACATATCCGCAAGAACAGATACCATCTTCATATAGTTAATGCTTATTGGCCAACGATCTTCTTCAGTGTGGACGCACTCACATTGCTCAAACTCACTGCCTCGAATAATGAGTATAGTGGACAGGGGCACTACAAATTAAGTGTGTAGACAGTAAGTTGGGAAAGTAGGTCTCACGGGGAGGGTGCCAGAGATAAGTTCCTGCAGCCGCTCAGATCTCTGGGTCATCGTGGGCTTAGTCGGATAGAGCGTCTGCCATATAAGCAGGACATCCCGGTTTCGAGTCCCGGTCGGAGTACACATTTTCAACTGTCCCCGTTGGTATTTATCAACTCCTGTAAGTAGCTAGTGGTCTGGATTTCATTACAATTTCACAAAAGTATGTTATGTCAGTCGCGGAGTATATAACTGAAATTGGTGCCGTTTTTGTCGTTCCCCTGAGCAGAGGGGAGCGTGTGTTGTGGAGGGAGGAGCACTATTACCGACCCGGGGAGAACGGCGGGCAGGCGAGTAAAGTTCTGCAGCACTTCCAACATTCACGGTTGCGCTTCAAACCGATTGCTTGCTGTGGTGTAAATGACCCACGGGTCAGATAAGTTTTGTCGAATTGCTTATGCATATGCTCTCTTATCTTCGTAGCACACCACAAAGACAAAGAAGCAAACGCACGCCTGTTGACTAAGCACTGAAAAATTGGGCTCTGTAGCGCAGACTATTGGTTGATCGGATACGACGGCAAAAGCTGCAAAAGGCACGAAACGTTTCGGATTACATCAATCAAGTTCCGAGAAGGGCCATGGTCTCATGGGACCAGAAAAAGTAAACACTCCAGCAGTGGTTTTGCGCTGGCAGGTGACGTTTGGCTATACATTTCGCCTTCAGAAAAAACGAATGCGGAACTACCCTACAACAAATGAAAGTAGACTCAATGATAAGGTTTGCCAAACCATTACGTCAGTATTTTCGTCATCGCTTATTTCAACCAGTGCATCATAGACATCTCTTACGTTATGCTTAATGGGTACGAATGCGTCAATCTTATTTTTTCATCTTGTGGTATTCAATAACATAAACGTTATTGAAGATATACGACCATTCAAGACTGCCCACCGTCGCGTGAACACGAAACACAAATTATAAATTTTTCTCATCAAACAAAAGAATAATACGGCGTATTCTGATGCCTTTGCATTCACAACTACTTTTTGGGGAATGACTACTGCTGAGGATTTATGTATAAAATCCGCTTTCGAATTCGTATGTTCTTGCCTTCCATGTTAGTGTAGGTTAACATAGCCTTGCTCTCTCATTTCCTCCAAAGGTATTTTCATTTTCTCTAAGTGTTTCAGGCCTACATCTGTAAGCTCCAAAGTAGATGTACCTCTTAATGGTACGAGGCCGAGACAATTTTTGCTGATATTCATATCACAAACATCAGAAGAATTCACATTAACGAAACGCACTATCATTGTCATAACTGAAGAGCACGGACAGCTGGCGTACAGTCCTAAATTGTATTGTACATTTAGCAGATTTCAATAAAGACCATATTAATTTTTTTATTTTTTAATAGACACTGCGAATTATTTTATTTTGTATGATTTTCACCAGATAATGGTGAGACTTGGCGGGCCACTGCCAGGCACACAACCCTCAAGGGGGCGCACTTCGAGACCGTTGTATTGTTTCTCTTCTAGGTTCAAAATGGTTCAAATGGCTCTAATCACTATGGGACTTCACATCTGTGGTCGTCAGTCCCCTAGACTTAGAACTACTTAAACCTGACTAACCTAAGGACATCACACATACCCATGCCCGAGGCAGGATTCGAACTTGCGACCGTAGCAACAGCTCGGTTCCGGACTGAAGCGCCTAGAACCGCTCGGCTACAATGGCCGTCTCTCTTCTAGGAAATAAGCCTTGGGGGGCGCAAAATTCAAATATTGCAACAGGGCCTCCTGAACACACCGACGACGCAAATTGTCCGTAAACAGTCTATCTGAATTTCCTCTTAAAGGGAGACCCTGTTTAGCCAAAAAAAAAAAAAAAAGAATAATTGCTACAAGATGAGCAATTGCTCGTTTCCAGTGCCGGGTTTAACTTCTGCAGGAGTTCCTGCGTTGAAAGGTTTGCCAGATTTTAATCTTTGCGAGAGCTCCACTCACTTTTTGTCTCGTTCTAAGTGCACTTTGAACCTACCGTGGCTACCTAATGTCTCAGAAATCTGATGTCAGATACTTCAACAAGCAGAAACGAGTATCATTTTAATATTCGTAAACAGTTTGCAGCAGAAACAAAAAATGGTATCGACACTTTCCGAATAAACCAATCATTTTCTCTTAACAATGTCATCATTACGCACTGCCGTGGAGAATCTGTAACAGTACTGGCGGCAACAACTGCGGCGTGAGACCTGTAGCAACCAGCACAGATTAGTGCTGCATTGTCGGCGGTATCTTCTTCTGCTGTACATAGCGGAAGGTCATATGGCAACAAGTAACTTACATATAAATCCTTTATTTGCTAAGAAAAAAGTGTATAAATCCTAATGCTTTTTTAGTCAGTCCGCAGTAGAGGGTGCTGCTAATTAAACTTCCTCTACTTCACAGACCGTCATAAAAATGAGTGGTCATAGGACAATGAAACTTTGTGGAAAGATATATAAAGAGACGTATACATGTTTTCGTTCCAGATTACAAGTGTTACTCAGTGTGATGACCATCTGCACCGACGACACCCTGGAATCACATTAGAGATCTATTTCACAATTGTTAGCAGCACTTTACAAACGGAGGATCATCGAATGTGGAGTTGTCGAGACACAGCTCGTGCGCTGCTTGAAGATCGCACATTGTGTCCTGTGTTCTTGGTGGCGACATTAACTTCTTCAACGATTTGTGGCGCAATTGGCCGTCGGTCTCTCGTAGGAGAAATTTTAAAATCTCCAGGTATTTTGAATATCCGCATAATGCTCCTCAACCCCGATGCGGGAAGCGGGCCTCTCCAATTTCATTTAATACGTCGATACTTGGTCATAAAATTTAGTCTAGACCTGTGCTTGACCGTCTGCAACAGCAGCGCGCTGTGATGATTGGGTTTCACTCCTATCTCGCCGTATCACTATCGGCGCCTAAAGGCGAGACATGACACTAACATTACTACCAATGCAAATCCTGCAGCTTACAATCTGAACACCGTTCCTATAAAGTTGGAAACCTATACGGTAAGTACTTTTACGTCCACACTGGCTCAAGTGACGAAGGTTAGTGAGATATCACTATGGTAAATATAAATACCGTGTGACTAGGGCCTCCCGCCGGGTAGATCGTTAGCCGGATGCAAGTCTCTCGATTTGACGCCACTTCGACGACTAGCGCGTCGATGGGGATGAAATAATGATGATTAGGACAACACAACACCCAGTCCCATAGCGGAGAAAATGTCCGACCCAGCCAGGAATCGAACCCGGGTTCTTAGGATTGACATTCTGTTGCGATGACCACTTTTTTTTTTTTTTTTTTTTTTTTTTTTGAGCAAGGCATGTGGGTGCCTCTCAATATGTATAAAAATTGAATGTTTCCCACTCGACTTTGTGATTCTGATTAAAAACTTAATGTTTTTTCCTCATATACTTCACAATGAAAAATGGAAAACCCACCTCCATGAATTGTGTTGTTGGACAAAAAGAAAATAATTTTTATTCAATAATGTAACTAATTTGTTAAAGACAATGTAGGTTTGGGAAACTTTCTGAATAATTTGTGGAATAAGAAAAGAAAATGAAACAGAAGAAAAAAAAGTGACGGCGGAGGAATCGAACCCGAGACCTCTGGCATAAGAACACGAGCCCTAAACATCTATTTTTTTTTTTCATTCGGTGTAACAGTAACAAACATAAACTGCTTCTAGCATTTTTTTTAAATATATAAGATGATGACTTTATAAAATAAAATTTTTCTGGGAAACGTAAATAAGTGGACTTTTTTTTTACATAATAGTGAAAGAAATAAAATAAGATATCCTGCTTCTGTCAGTACAAAACAATAACGTTCTACGTTCCTCTTTTAGGCGCGTACCTCCCTAATCCCGTCATACCTCGCGTTGGTGTCGGGTACGTCTTCACGTGTGTTTGTCGATCCTCTCCACTGTCCTGGTTCAAAAAATGGCCCTGAGCACTATGGGACTCAACTGCTGAGGTCATTAGTCCCCTAGAACTTAGAACTACTTAAACCTAACTAACCTAAGGACATCACAAACATCCATGCCCGAGGCAGGATTCGAACCTGCGACCGTAGCGGTCTTGCGGTTCCAGACTGCAGCGCCTTTAACCGCACGGCCACTTCGGCCGGCACACTGTCCTGGTCCTTTCTTGTTCTGATACTTATAGACAATAATTACATTCTCCTACCCGGGACACCCCAACTAGGTGGGGGATCAAGCAAGGCACTCTCTAAAAAATTTGCGTAATATGTTCGATATCTCGGATGTCTCATAAGCTGTGAGCGATGTTCCTGTAGTAAGGCCCAAAAGTCAAGCACATTCTTACTGCCGTCTCGGAAAAGATAACGCATAGTCAAACCTCGAATCCAAGTCACTGCGTTCGTCTTCGTTCGGGGATAATATGTCCTATCTGGGAGAAGTAGTGTGCGTGGTTCTATTGTTTGCGGCCCCACCCGAAGGAGGAAGGCGATCATTTTTTTGTCCAAACACCATACGTCCGCCGAAGGACCGCATATCAGGCGATGCTCCTCAGTGTCTATAACATTGCACTGCGGACACAGTGGCTCGTCCGCCATATGAATTGTATGCAACCTGGAACGAGTCACGTATTTCCCGTTTACCACCTGATACCACAGTGCGCGCGTTCCCGTATCAATGTGTGGGTGGTGCACTGTACGCCATACCACTGACCACGTAACTGTTGGTTGGCGGCGCTCTACGGCATTATTCGGCCGTCGTCGAGTCAAGCTGTGATATATATCACGTGCCGTCGCCGTCCTGGTAGTCGGTAGTTCCATATGTACATAACTGTGTTCCACAAAGAATGTTCGCATATGGGCAAGCGATGGTGAGATGTGAGCCACCGCTACCGGAGCCGAACGAGAAGGTGGAGCGAGTTCGTCTATCAAGCTGCCCGTCAGACTTGTCTGGTGTCGTGTCCACATCTTTATCATTGTGGTTACATAAATAGCCACTGCTCGGTCGCGTACGTGGACCAGTCCAGGACCTCCACGACTACGAGGAAGGGTGAGGGGTTCGTACCCTACCTTAAAAAGCAGACCTGTGCTCACAAAATATCCTAGTGCCGCCAGGATTCGGCGGGCCAACACCACCGGCATAGGAAGAACTTGTGCCAGGTGGGGGATGCGAGAGGCTAGATAAGTGTTGGCAAAGGTGACCCGTTGTATCATATCCAGTGCCCTTAACCTGTGACTTCGGACACTCGCACGAATTGTTTGCAGAAGATGTCTGTAACTCAGTGCCGCCGTGCGTCGAACGTCTGTAGTGAAGATAATTCCTAGGCATTTCATCTTGTTGATCGGCTGTAATGGTGCTACACTTCCTGTCGGGAGTCCTCTCCCGATGTTCATCGCTCCCGACTTTGCCATGTTCAGGCGACTTCCCGTAGCCATACAATACAAATTAATCCAATGCAAGGCCACTCTTGCCTCGTCGCCTGACCGTGCTAAAAACACTAGGTCATCTGCGTATGTTCGGCATATAAACTTGTTGTGCCTTATCGTCATTCCTAGGAGTCGATTCCGGAGCCCGCAAAGCAGCGGCTCGACAGCGATGGCATACAATATCGTTGACAGCGGGCACCCTTGTCTGACCAATCGTGAGATGGTGATGGGCCCCACCAAGCGTCCATTGATGAGCACTTTGGATGCGGCTCCGTGGAGTAGTCTCATGGCGACGGTGACAAAACTTTCCGGAAACTTCATTTTCGTCATCACGTCCGTGAGATAAGCATGACTCAGCCTGTGAAATGCGCGATCGAAGTCCATCGATACCAATACACCCCGGAGACGACATGTTGAAGCCAGTGCGATAACATCGCGGTAGTCGCTGAGTGCCGTTTGTATATTGCTAGCTCCTCCTAGCTGGGTTTGGTCGAGTGAAATCACTTGGCGTATAACGCGTTTAAAGCGTGCTGCAAGTATCCTGGCGTAGATCATGTAGTCGCAATTAAGAAGGCTCAGTGGCCGGTAGGCCTGTATCCCTGTGCCGCCAGATGGTTTGTGGATGGGGATGATCATTCCTTCCACGAAGGAGGGTGGAAGAGTCACGTTGGGAGACATCAATTCGCAGTACATGGCAGTCCATCGTGGAATCATGAGACCTTTAAATGTACGATAGAACTCTAACGGAAACCCGTCGGGCCCCGGCGGTTTGTGCGACGCTCCCTTATCAATCGCTTCCATTACGTCGCCAACTGTGATTTCACCTGTTAACTCCAGGTTGGCCGACTCGTCGAGACACGCGCAGAGCGTTCGTCGGACCTCATGAAAGGCTGCCTGATCGTGTTCCGCTTCTTGATAGACATGACCGTAGTGTTCCACGAAAGCGTTGACAATGTCTTTTTGCGTTGTCATGCGGCGACCATCTGGCAGTACGACCGTCTGTATTAAGGTTCTGCGACTACGTTGTTTTTCTCTGATAACGTGATACATCGACGGGGATTCTCCATGGACTCGTTCAAAGGCCCTTGCACGGAATGCGACACGCTCCAGTTGGCGGCGCGTTATGGAAATTACACTCCTGGACATGGAAAAAAGAACACATTGACACCGGTGTGTCAGACCCACCATACTTGTTCCGGACACTGCGAGAGGGCTGTACAAGCAATGATCACACGCACGGCACAGCGGACACACCAGGAACCGCGGTGTTGGCCGTCGAATGGCGCTAGCTGCGCAGCATTTGTGCACCGCCGCCGTCAGTTTCAGCCAGTTTGCCGTGGCATACGGAGCTCCATCGCAGTCTTTAACACTGGTAGCATGCCGCGACAGCGTGGACGTGAACCGTATGTGCAGTTGACGGACTTTGAGCGAGGGCGTATAGTGGGCATGCGGGAGGCCGGGTGGACGTACCGCCGAATTGCTCAACACGTGGGGCGTGAGGTCTCCACAGTACATCGATATTGTCACCAGTGGTCGGCGGAAGGTGCACGTGCCCGTCGACCTGGGACCGGACCGCAGCGACGCACGGATGCACGCCAAGACCGTAGGATCCTACGCAGTGCCGTAGGGGACCGCACCGCCCCTTCCCAGCAAATTAGGGACACTGTTGCTCCTGGGGTATCGGCGAGGACCATTCGCAACCGTCTCCATGAAGCTGGGCTACGGTCCCGCACACCGTTAGGCCGTCTTCCGCTCACGCCCCAACATCGTGCAGCCCGCCTCCAGTGGTTTCGCGACAGGCGTGAATGGAGGGACGAATGGAGACGTGTCGTCTTCAGCGATGAGAGTCGCTTCTGCCTTGGTGCCAATGATGGTCGTATGCGTGTTTGGCGCCGTGCAGGTGAGCGCCACAATCAGGACTGCATACGACCGACGCACACAGGGCCAACACCCGGCATCATGGTGTGGGGAGCGATCTCCTACACTGGCCGTACACCACTGGTGATCGTCGAGGGGACACTGAATAGTGCACTGTACATCCAAACCGTCATCGAACCCATCGTTCTACCATTCCTAGACCGGCAAGGGAACTTGCTGTTCCAACAGGACAATGCACGTCCGCATGTATCCCGTGCCACCCAAAGTGCTCTAGAAGGTGTAAGTCAACTACCCTGGCCAGCAAGATCTCCGGATCTGTCCCCCATTGAGCATGTTTGGGACTGAATGAAGCGTCGTCTCACGCGGTCTGCACGTCCAGCACGAACGCTGGTCCAACTGAGGCGCCAGGTGGAAATGGCATGGCAAGCCGTTCCACAGGACTACATCCAGCATCTCTACGATCGTCTCCATGGGAGAATAGCAGCCTGCATTGCTGCGAAAGGTGGATATACACTGTACTAGTGCCGACATTGTGCATGCTCTGTTGCCTGTGTCTATGTTCCTGTGGTTCTGTCAGTGTGATCATGTGATGTATCTGACCCCAGGAATGTGTCAATAAAGTTTCCCCTTTCTGGGACAATGAATTCACGGTGTTCTTATTTCAATTTCCAGGAGTGTATTTGGGCCTGTGCTCGTTTTATGCCGCACGACGCTCCTGTGAAGGTGCTTGTACAGAAAGTTCGCGGAGGATCGTGAAATAAAATTCCGCCGTGTATCGCCTCCACATCATCTGCTCTCTTCCGTATGCAATTAACGCTCGGCGCAATGTAGGCTTAACGCATTCCAGCCACCACTGCAACGTCGTCGGATATGTCGGGAGGCGTCGTTCACGCACATGCCAAGTGTCTGCGACTATGCGTTTGCACTCAGGTTCCCTAAGGTGGGCTGTATTCAGTTTCCAAACACTGCGACTCCTCCACACTTGTTGACGACTCAAGGAGACCGTGCATATATATGCTATGTGATCTGAAAAGGCGACAGACCACAATTCCGCATCGAGGATCGCAGGTTCGAGACGACGTGTTACGTAAATGCGATCGAGACGACTTGCAGAGTGACTCGTGACGTAGGTGTATCCACGTCTGTCTCCATGTGTCTTCTCCCATGTATCAATGAGATTCATGTCCTGTATGAGTTGCCGCAGCTCCGGACACGAAGTATAACGTGGGTGTGGATCTTTTGGTGCGAGCACGCAGTTGAAGTCGCCTCCAAATAAGACATGCTCATACCGCCCTAAGAATAGTGTTGCAATCTCCTCTGCGTAAAATCGGGATCGGTCACGCCGTCTGTCTGACCCCGACGGTGCGTAAATGTTAACGACCCGTACTCCCAGCACTGTGAGCGCCAGTCCTCGCGCTGACGGCAGGTACACCACGTCCTCGGCGACTATGCCGCTACGTAGAAGTATCGCTGTTCCGCTGCCGCCGTCGGTAGTAGGTGTAATGTACGTATCGTACTCATAGAGGTCGGGGAAGCTCTCAACACATACTTTCGGCAGCAGAACGATGTCGACGTCTGACGCATGCAACATGTCTCGTAATAATTGCAATTTGACAGGCATTCTGATCGTATTAATATTAATAGAGGCTGTTCGATATGCCTGTCGCTGTTCCTCAGTGCGTAAAGCGCACATGAGCGCTTATGTTAATTTGTGTGCTGCTGCCCGGTGACATGCTGTCTGTGCGTCAGTCTGCATCTTCTGCGCGGTTAACATCCGGTGGACGCAGCACTCGCCATGGCGGGAGCGTCGTCGGTGTGGGGGTCAGTATCGGATTCGTCGGCCCAGTTCCTGTGCTGGAGGTCCAGCTCCCGTCGTGTCTCTCCGGCCGGGCTGACCGAAGGCTGTGGCAGCGCTGCGGTGGGTGTAGGGACTCCTTCCGTCGGCTTTCCGTCCGGTATGTCTGTATTTAACCCCTGTGTAGCATGATCCGTCGTACTGCTGTGTGGGAGGTAGAACCTACCGTTGCGCATCCGGATGCACTGTATCGACGTTACACCCAAGTTCGTCTGCCGTGGACTGCAGTAAGCAGGTATCCGACGGCGCTAGCCGTCGTTTCTTGTGGCACTTCGGCGATCGTTGTTTGCGCGTGTGCGCCTCCGTATCCGAGTGCGGAAGTGACTCCCGGTGCTCAGGGACGAAAGCAGCTGTCGGCACAACAGCAGGATCAATTTCCATTTCTCCTACCGATCCTTTCCGCTCGGTTACGTGCGTCGCCGGCGCCGGAGCGGCAGAGGTGTGCGTCGTTTCGTCACTGGAGGCGGTGTCTGCCGCAGTCGGTTGCCGTAAACTGTCAGGATTCTGTAGCTGGTCATTCTTCGGGATGGGATCCGTTCGAAACGCGTCCGCATACGTTAGTGGCAGCGGCGTCAACGTGGACGGAGGTACGGGTTCGCCTTTTGGAACTTGCACTATCCTCCGCTGCATACATTCGGAACGGACGTGGCCCTCTTTCCCGCAGCCTGAGCCTGTTTTGGGTTGTCCATCGTATATGACTATAGCTCTGCATCCACCGATGAACAAGTACGAGGGTACATGTTGTGTCAGTTCTATTCTGACTTGACGCACCCCATTGAGAAAGGGGTAAGTCGTGAAGTTGGACCATTTTTCCTCAACGTGGCTAAGCACTCTTCCATATGGGCGTAAGGCGTCAACGACCAAGTCAGACGGAACCTCGAAGGGAAGTTCGAAAATACGTATGTTTCGTAAGCCCAGTCCTGCATGATCAATAGTTACTTCTCCAACATGTCCATCAGAGTGACGAAATTTGAGTCCATGTTTAGTATCTCGGATGATTCTGTCACATACTGCATCGTTAATCAGCTTGACGTAAACGACACTGCTCACTATGGAGAGGTGGATTCCGATAAGTTCGTTGTAGTCAAGTTTAACTTCGTCTCGTAGGAACCTTTCTATTTCGTAGGCTTTCGGTCTCGCATATTCATTCGAAAAACTTATCTTGAGAGTCGACTTTCGGTATGCATGTGCCATTCTATACCGAGTCGTCTAAACGCACGAGTACGCCGAAGAGGTAAACAACTGCGCGAGCGCGAACTTCCCCGGCAGGGACGTAAACAGACGTCCGTGCCGTAGCACCGCCGAAGGCAGACTGCCACTCAGCTACCGGGGCCGGACACCGTTGTGGTGAGATATCGCGAAGTCGTGCTTGGCGACGTGCCACGACCACTATTTATGGTTCAAAACAAGAAGTTTAGAAAGCACTTCCGATTATTGTAGATGAAAGTGAAACTTAAATCTTAAATAACTGTGTTGGAACGCAGACAGCCGGCCGTTGTGACCGAGCGGTTCTACGCGCTTCAGTCCGGAACCGCGCTGCTGCTACGGTCGCAGGTCCGAATGCTGCCACGGGCATGGATGTGTGTGATGTCCTTAGGTTAGTTAGGTATAAGTAGTTGTACGTTTAGGGGACTGAAGACCTCAGATGTTAAGTCCCATAGTACTCAGAGCCATTTGAACCATTTTTTGGAAACAGACACTACGAAATACGACGGAAGTGGATAAACAAGTCGTGCAGCGCAGTTTAGTTGCTTCAGCTCCAAAATAAATTTGGTAGTTTTCTTCCGTGTGATGTTAATATTAATATCTTCTGATAATGGCATAAACAGCGAGAAACGAAAGGAAATCAGGGGAATCTTAAAGGAAGTTAAAGACAGGGCAGAAAGAAATAATTTGCGGGAGCGTGGCAAAGATCCGAAGAAAAGGGAGTGGTGGGGGAAGGATGCCATGCATCTTTAAACCTGTAAACTCCACTTGTTTGGCCATCGTGTGCTAATATTTACCTAAATATCAGCACATGATGGTGAAACAGTTTCTATACAGCAACCTTAAACACCTGTAGCTGTTTCGCTGAAACGAATACTTTCTTATAAATAATGAAGAACAAGTAAAACATCTTCTGTCTGTCACATACCATAGTCTTTTGAATCCATACATTTTGATTAAGTGGGGGTAATTTAGGTGAATATCAGCACGTGATAGCCAAACAGTTTCTATACAGCCAGCTTAAACACCTGTAGCTGGATCGCTGAGACGAATACTTTGTTATAAATAACCTTAATTGCAAGGTTTTTCGATTCTGTAGGGGCTTTCAAGCTAACTTCGGTACATTTCGCCACCAGCAAGATTATTTATTTTCAAAGACAGACCCAAGGCGACCAACTCCCGCTCTTTAATTGTCATGTGTTTCCATAGACAATTACAACGACTACACTAATTTTAATGAATTATTTGTGTTTACAACTAATCCTCACACTGTGGTGTCACCGCCAGACACCACACTTGCTAGGTGGTAGCCTTTAAATCGGCCGCGGTCCGGTAGTATACGTCGGACGCGCGTCGGACCACTGTCAGTGATTGCAGATCGAGCGCCACCACACGGTAGATCTAGAGAGACGTCCTAGCACTCGCCCCAGTTGTACAGCCGACTTTGCTAGAGATGCTACACTGACAAATACGCTCTCATTTGCCGAGACGATAGTTAGCATAGCCTTCAGCTACGTCATTTGCTACGACCTAGCAAGGCGCCATTACCAGTTTATATTGAGATTATACTTTTGTATCATCAAGAGCGATGCACACCAATTATGGATTAAAGTTAAGTATTCCAGCAACAACGTACCTTATTGGCTATATTAATTACATTTAACTGTTCCAGACTTCACTCCAGTCTGCGTATATTTAAATGCGTGCATTTCGGCCTCCTCTAACAACACGGTGTTGGCTCTTCTGCCAACACAGCACACACTTTCTCATTTATGCGAGGTTTTCATAGTTTTGTTTAATTCATCCATTTCGAAACATATTAAAATTTCAGTTTTCGCCACCCCAAGAAACCTGCCGCATTGCTTGCCCCCCTCCTACCGCCAACCGATTGAGACGGCCCTGCCTGGTACTGTTCTTTCCCAGCCTGGTTAAGCTCCACTTTCTTCTTGATTAGCAAATTCTTAAGGTTAGCCTTCTGTACACACGAGGAGCAGGAAAACGTAAATTTTTAAATTTGTGGTATGGTCTTATGGGACCAAACTGCTGGGATGATCGGTCCCTAAGCTCACATACTACTTAAACTAACTTACGCTAAGGACGACACACACACACTCATGCTCGAGGGAAGACTCGACCCTCCGACGGGGGGAGCCACGCGGACCGTGACAAGACGCCGGAGACCGCGCGGCTACCCTCGCGCGACCAGGAGCAGGAAGATACAGCCAAACACACTACATAAATTCGGATCAAGGGATCGAATTCTACCCTCGCGCGACCAGGAGCAGGAAGATACAGCCAAACACACTACATAAATTCAGATCAAGGGATCTCATTCGGTCAGAGGCGATCTGAGTGCATAGTCGTTGTATTTGCAGGCATCTTAGGAGACTCTAAGTAAGGCCTCGACATGTGCGAGACGTTTGTAAGGAGCTATTGTTCAGAAGGAACTGAATAGTCTTACTGCCTGGATTTATTTTCGTGTTGGTGCTATAACCAAACAACATCGCATGGTCTGTATTTCATAACTTTATTGGTAATGAAATTCTGAGAGAATTATGACGATAATATAAATGCTTATCGTTCTTCGTCTACCTTAGGGCTATTAGCTAAATGAACGAGAAGACATGTACAGTGCGGCTAAGCTTTGGTATGGTAATCAATAACTGTAAACCATGAGTAGAACCAATTTACAAAGCAGTCTCAGTGGGCTTCAGTTTTATAATCAAGTGTGAACAAATTTATTCTTTAAATTATAAGGCTAGCAGATAGAGGTTCGTCAGTAGCCAGAAATAAAACCGAAAAGCAACGAGGTTAATCACAGCTAGGCGCAGACTTAATATTCACAGTATGTCTACCGCACAGCCATGCAGTTCCGTATTTCGTATAGGAACCGAATAGTTTTAGTCAAAGCAAAGTAAGGCAGACAATTATATCAGTAAGGCTGCCACACATCTTCGCAATTCGTTGTGTATCCAGTCACCAAGAAAGGCGCTTCGCCTATTGGCAGCAAAAATAACCTCTGCAGCAGCAGCTGAGAAGTGGCCCGGTTAACGCTTCGCCGTCATTATGGATACAAACTACGCTGAACCCCTGTTCCCACAGTTTTCGTGCCTTGGCGCAGCTGTCTGTACATCAAACACTGCTGTCCAACCCATCTCGCTTAACTTCAGTGTCACAAGGCTGATTAATGAACAGTTATGTACTCTTCCAGGCTGTCAGAACAAAGTTTATGCGCAGAACTATTTTTGATCCACGGAGATCGCCACGAAGATTGTTCACAACGAGAAGTGGCAGACACTGCAACCTTCCGTCTACAGCATATAGGTCAAAATGACCCGATAGCGACGAAACCGCATAAGCATCAGTGAAAGGTGGTGTGAGTGGTTTGTCCTTGACTAGCTACCAAACTAATCTGTGTGCAGATGAGGACGAGGTATCGTCAAAAGAACTGGGTGATTTATACAAAAGACAGAGCTTCAAAAATTGAACAAGACAATAGTGCGTTGGTCTACCTCTAGTTCTTATGCAAGCAGTTATTCAGCTTGTTATTGTTTGGTAGGGTAGTTGGATGTCCTTCTGAAGAATATCGCACCAAATTCTGTCCCACTGGCGCGTTAGATCGTGAGAATGCCGAGACGTTTGCAAGGCCCTGCCCATAATGATCCAAACTTTCTCAACTGAGGAGAAATCTGGCGACCTTGCTTTCCAAGGTAGTGCTTGGCAATCATAAAGACAAGCAGCAGAAACTCACGGCGTGTGCGGACGTGCATTACCTTCCTGAAAAGAAAGCGTAGAATGGCTTGTATGAATGGCAACGAAACGGGGAGTAGATTATCGTTAACGTATGGCTGTGCTGTAAGGGTGCCTCTGATGACAATCAAATGAAAAGAAATGGCACCCCAGACCATCACCCCCAGCTGTCGGGCCGTATGGCGGGTGACAGAGTAGTATCCCATCCCTGTCCGCGGCGTCGTCAGATACGTCTTCGGCTTGTAAATTCATTGACTGGAGTATAAATGTCTTCTGTGATGAGTTCCGCTTTGAATAGAGCCCTGGGGACCAGCGAAGACGTGTCTGGAAACGTCCCAGACAACGGTGGGAGAGCGACCTCATTTCTCCCGCCATGCGGTCCGACAGTCAGGAGTGATGGTCTGGGGTGACATTTATTTTCATAGCAGGATGCCTTTGGTTGTCTTCTGCGGCCCCTATTCTGCACAGTGGTTCGTCGACGATATTCTTAGCCTCAAGGGAGCCATCCTCGGCTTACATTGCAGCAAGGCAATGCCAACCCGCACTCGGTGTTTCTACTTTCTGACTCCGTGTCTGCCGAAACCAAACTTCCAAAGTAATGTCACCGTATCTCTCTCCAATAGAAAACATTTGGAGCATTATGGGCAGGGACCTTCACCAAGCACCGCACATTATCCCTAAGGAGGACATCCTACAACTCTATCAATCAATGCAAAGTCGAAGAACTGCTTGCCCAACGGCCAAATGTGGAACATCGGATTATTGTCTTGCGCAGGTTGTGAATCTTTCTCTCTTGAATAAACCAACCAATTTTTCTGAAACTGTAGTCATTTGTTTGCCTGTACACGTACATCACACCTATCGATTTTTGTTCCATTTGGAAAATTCCTTCGTGTTGCAACCTTTTATTTTCTTGATGAGTACGTGATTTCCCTTTTGAGCAAAACTGCCTACATTTTTAAGGCACATCTGAAATCTTGATGATGGCGAGGAATACTTTCCTGAAGAAGTATCTGACAGTGAAGATGAAAGTAATGTGATACAAAACGACGACAGTGAGCCAGACGTCTTTGAAGTTTCTTGAAGATGACACGATATCGGAAGGTCAGTTTGTTCCACAAGAATATTCAGACTTAGCGTCAGTGGCTGCTGAGAAAAGCATAAACTTCTTGCTGTGCAAAGAAGAAGAAACTATTTGACGCACACCGAACTTTTACCATCCAGAAACGTCAGAGTCTGTTCATCATTTCTGACTTCCCTGGTGTCAAAGGAGGTAGTCGGATCCTGGTAGGTGAGGTAAAATGGTTTTACTTATTCATCAACCAAATCATGATTGATATGATTGGCCATTCGTCAATGAACAATGAGATCGCAAACAAGCGAAATACAAGTCTGACCAGCCATATACTGGACTCGCTGATCCCAATGAACCATAAGCGTGGCAAGGCCTCTTATTATTTTATCGGTGTTACTAGGAATTCATTCCTGAACGTGTTAGACATGTTATCTCGCATATTTGGACGACCGAGTTTTCGAGCAGCAATGTCTTCCTACTTTGCTGCTTAAGATTAGATTCAAAAGCAACACGAGAAGCACGAAAAAATATTGATAACTTTGCAACTTCTCGGTAGTTGTTTAACCAAAATTGTTCTGCACATTACACTGATTCAGCATCATGAAAGTGGATGAAACAGTTATCAGTTTCACGGTTAAATGTCGCTTCAAAATGTACATCCTAGCAAAATCCGGCATACATGGGACGAAACCTGTACCGCTCTTGACCAAAAATCCTTCTCCTTTTGTGGAGGTAACAACTGCATAGGGAAAGGAATAGTAACTCCTCAAGATTTACTATTTCCTACCAACTACGTTCTTAAACTGACAGAACCTCCACAACTAACAGATCGCAATGTGACATGTGACCACTGCTTTTCTTGTACAAAACTTTGTGAGGAGCTTCGTAAACGCAAGATCACTGTGGTTGGCAGCCTGCGATAAAACGTGCTAGAAATCCTTCATCTCTCATTTCAGCCACAGTTGTACGTTTAGGAACTACGCGTTTCCTTTATCAGTATGATAAAATGCAAGTTTCATGCCGCCAGAAAAAAAATGAGATTCTACTATTGTCGATGCACGGTACTGGAAGTGGGAACCCAGCATGTAAAAATCAGATATTGTTGAATTTTAGAACATCACAAATGGTGGAGATGATATTCCCGACAAGTTGTGTCACAGATGTTCAAAAAAAGCGTTACTGGAAACTGGACAATCCGCAATTTCTACGGAGCACGGGATGCTACTGAAACAAACGCCATTGTACTGCATTGCCTTAATAATAACGCAGTGACAGAAGTCAACCAATTCGACGTCTTGAAATTATTGACTTTCTCATTGGCGAAGATCTTACGAAACTGTGGGTGACCAACTGAAGTCTACCAAGAAATCTAGGACCGAAATAAGAGTAGTCCTTGGGATACCACAGCCGGCTTAATTTTCCCTTCCCCCCAGACGTCTGGGACAGCCAGAAACCAAAAGAGACCATATCAGTGGACGGATGAAAAAAAAAACAACATATAATTCTGGCTAGACCTATGCCACGCCAGTTTGTAAAGAACACGAGAAAACGAAAAGGCTGTGCTTTCAATATGAAACAGAATAAATGATAGGTGATTGAAAAAAGTATTACCCAACTCGTCTAATTGCACCTCGTTGCTTGTTCAAAAAAATAGCTCTGCGCACTATGGGACTTAATTTCTGAGGTCATCAGTCCCCTAGAACTTAGAACTACTTAAACCTAACTAAACTAAGGACATCACAAACATCCATGCCCGAAGCAAGATTCAAAACTGCGACCGTAGCGGTCGCACGGTTCCAGACTGTAGCGCCTAGTACCGCTCGGCCACTCCGGCCAGCAGTTGCTTGTTGTTTTAACTTACGTTTGCTTTTTTTCTCGTTCCTCCCGCCGGAGGTTCGAGTCCTCCCTCGGACATGGGTGTGTGTGTTGTTCTTAGCACAAGTTAGTTTAAGTAGTGTGTAAGTCTAGGGACCGATGACTTCAGCAGTTTGGTCCCATAGGAATTCACACATTTTTTTCTCTTTTAGCGTCATCTCTTTATATTACGTGGATTTAATTTGTTAGTTGTTTTCTTTGAAACATTTCGTCTGGTACGCAAAGTCACCTTTTTTCATTGTATAAAAGTTTAAATATCATTTCTGAATAAGTCTCAAGGTTTCGAAAGGCTTTGGATTTTCAGTAATCCTCCTAAATGGTTAAGAAAAGTATATATTTAAGAAAGTGTACTTGATTGCTTCCTAAAATATTGAAAACGAAACATTGCACCTAAAAAGCGAATTGAGTCAAACGGACTTGATGTCATGGAACAAGTGCACGCGTTTGAAGTCGTTGAACATGGGTTAACTCTCTACAGTGAACGGCTACTGAAAAAAAATCCGTGAATCAGTATTAAATGAGAGATCAAAATATATTCTACAGCCCTTTGTGTGTTACCCTGTTCCAACTAGAGAACCGCAGTGCAGCGGGCGCCACTGGCGCCGGCAGCGGAAAGGGTTTTCTGGAGTGATGCGGCAGACTATATGGACTCCCGAAGGTTCACAAAGAGGGGGTACCATTACGCCCCATTGTCAGCAACATCACAGCACGTACATATTTGTTGGCCAAATACCTGACGGGAATATTAAGTCCTTATGTGGGTAAATGCCCTCATCACATCCGTAATTCCGTGGATTTTGTTAAACGCCTTGATAGCTTCAGGTTGGATGAGTCAGAAATCATGGTGAGTTTTGACGTCGTTTCCTTGTTTACGAGGGTACCCATGCGAGAGTCACTAGAACTGATTAGTCAGATGTTTGACGAGAAGACTACTGAACTTTTTAGGCATGTCTTGACTTCCACGTATTTTCTTTTTAATGGAGAATACTACGAACAAACGGAGGGAGTTGCCATGGGTAGCCCACTCTTACCGGTGGTAGCGAATTTGTACATGGAGAACTTCGAGGAAGAAGCCCTGTCGCCATCCGTATGGAAACCTAATTGCTTTTTCCGTTACGTGGACGACACGTTCGTCATCTGGCCACATGGTATGGATAAACTCCTTGATTCCTTACACATCCAAACTCCATATACCCCAACATCAAATTCACTATGGAGACTGAAATGGAGGGTAAATTACCTTTCCTTAACGTCTTGGTCAAGAGAATGCCTGACGGCACCCTAGGTCGTGGAGTGTATCGGAAGACAACGCACACTGATCTTATCTGCACGCAGACAGCTGCCACCACCGTTCACAGAGGAATGGGGTACTTAAAACTCTAGTACATAGGGCGCGCACTATCTCTGACGCAGCGAGTCTACCCCAGGAATTGGAACATCTGAGAACTGTATTTCGAAAAAATGGGTACTCAGAGTGGCAGATTCAACGTGCTCTCCGCCCAACCACTGCAGCACAACCAGTTGAGATGGATGAAGTCACGAGGGAGGAGGTAGGCACTGCATTTATTCCATACACAGGCGCACTCTCGGGGAAAATCGCCCACATTCTGAAGAAACACCGGGTCGGAACTGTGTTTTGTCCTCCAAATAAAACTCGTGCACTGGTGGGGAGCGCCAAAGATGACCTCGGTTTGAGGAACGCAGGCGTGTATCAGATTCCGTGTCAATGTGGCAAGTCGTATATTGGTCAGACGATGCGCACCGTCGAGGATCGATGCCGTGAACACCAGAGGCACGCTCGACTGATGTATCCGAGCAAGTCGGCGATCGCTGAACATTGTCTGTCGGAAAATCACGCCATGGAGTATGACCGCACGAGGATTCTGGTACAGACGTCGAGATACTGGGACAGCGTTGTTAGAGAGGCCATCGAAATTCGCACCAATGACGACTTCATAAACCGTAACTGTGGCTATAATCTTAGCAAGGCTTGGGAACCAGCGATTGGGTTGATCAAGAGTAAATCGAGCAAACGTATAGTTGTGACGACCACGGCGGACAGAGCCATCACACCGACGTCATCTCAGACGCCGTCGCCATCTGTTCCACCGCGCGACCGTGGGGCGGGGCGCGGACGGCGGAAGGAGCGCGCCGCGGGCGGAGGGTATTTAAATCGGCCGCCACCGTGACCGAACCCAGTGCCCTCTGAGCAGCCATAGCATACGGATCTCCGTGCCGGCACGTTCACAAGAGCTCAGTCCGTCAGTTCACCTGATGATGGCGACATGTATGATCGCCGAAATATTGTGCCCGTTGGACACTATAGACCGGCAGCACCCCCGTGGATATTTCGGTTATCAAATACGCCGGGAGAAACTCAAGAATCACATATACCAACTATTTATATTCTCCACGATATATTATTTCACATATTTCTCTATACATGTTTTCTTATTTCACTGTAGAGGTGTTTAATGAATTACCATTTATAATTGTTCCTCTTCTCATTTAAAAAAACATGTAGCTCCAGAACAAAAACTTGTTATGATTCTCGTTACAGCTTTAGCTACTGGAACTTACGGTAACTAAACGCAATTTCCTAAACTGTTAATGCTTTATCTTTTATGCAGTAGCCATTTATTTATAACTGGAAATATGTGACAATTAATATGTCGTATCTGCGATATGAAGATAATGTATTTAACAATTCTGTGAGTGTTAGCTATTGAAACAATCAATATCACAGTGGTACAACTTCACATGCCTACCAACATCATAAAAATTTGAACCAATGTAGCATAAGTTAAAAGAAGTTACTCAGATTGTTAAAGGAGGGGATAATTTGATGGGACAGTGGAATTGAAGATCAAGGATAGGAGAAGCATGAAATAAGGATGCATAGATGGAATAGACTTTTCGAAAAGAGATTTTAAATGCTAAGACATTTCCAAGTGAAGACGCATGCTGATGATCATTTATTTGTTATGAATTGGCGATCAAAATTATGGATGTAGCAAAAGATAATAAACTGAGGAGATGGAACCTGAGTAAGTTACGTAGTAGAGGTTGTCAATAATCTTAAATGGCTTGTTAGCCAACGATTCACTGGAGCAGAGAAATGAATACTCCACAAGACGAATCGGTATTTTTAAGAGAAAGTTGTAAAGGAATATGAGAATGAAACTATGTAAAGGAACAGTACAAACTTTTGTATAACACAGAGAAGTAATTCACAACAGTGGGAAATATGAAAATGCAGTAAATCAAGTCGGCAATAAGGTTTACAGATGTAACTCTTCAGGCTTTCCCGGCGATCTAATGACATCTTGGGTTGTCGGGTGTTCTGCCGGATATCAGCGTCGTACTTGCACGATATTTCGGTCACGTAGCTCGAGACCTTCATCAGGTGCGACCTGAGACTGCTCCTCGAATGGACCTGGTCAAGTATTTATGCCTATGGCCTTCCCCCTCCACCAACGGCTGCAGGCGCTTCCTCTGTGGTCCGCGCCCATTCCCTGCGACCTGCTGGAGCGTTGCTGCTCCGTTTTCCGTCCGCTGCGGTTCTAGGTGTTCCCTCTGCGGTCCGCGCCCACCAAACCCGCTCCTGGGCGTTTCATCTACGGTCTGGGGTACCAGGCGTTCCCCCTGGTGGGCGCGGACCGCAGAGGGAACATCCAGAGCCGCAGCGGACGAAAAACGGAGCGGCAACGCTCCAACAGGTCGTGGAGAGCGGGCGCGGACCGCAGGGGGAACGCCTGGTACCCCAGACCGTAGATGAAACGCCCAGGAGCGGGTTTGGTGGGCGCGGACCGCAGAGGGAACACCTAGAACCGCAGCGGACGGAAAACGGAGCAGCAACGCTCCAGCAGGTCGCAGGGAATGGGCGCGGACCACAGAGGAAGCGCCTGCAGCCGTTGGTGGAGGGGGAAGGCCATAGGCATAAATACTGGACCAGGTCCACTCGAGGAGCAGTCTCAGGTCGCACCTGAAGAAGGTCTCGAGCTACGTGACCGAAATATCGTGCAAGTACGACGCTGATATCCGGCAGAACACCCGACAACCCAAGATGTCATTAGATCGCCGGGAAAGCCTGAAGAGTTACATCAAAAGTCTCTACGGGGAGGAGATGTATCAGAATATCAAGAAGCTGGACAAGCTACGGCAGAAGAAAGGGAAGATGCTGAGTTCTCTCAGTTTTTTGCTGAGGTGTCGAGATGGAGAAGTGGTACCAGTATTTGCCAGAATTAAACATCACATCAACGACAGAGTGGCGAACAAGATAAAACGCAGAGCTAGCATGGCACTGGTGAGAGAGAGGATTCGAGATATGCGCCACAGGTTAGATGTTGTGGCCAGGGAGCTGTTACACATTCATCTGTACATGGCAGCCTCCTTAACAAGAGAAGATTGGGATTGGGTAGACCGTGCCTCCTGGTCTTTAGCTGAGTGTGCTAGAAGGAATGCCTCATCTTGCCAATCTGCAAAGTTTGACCGCATAAGCAAGAAAGCACAGCAGATGGAAGAGACATGTACGGTGACGAATCTGAGTGGCATACAGTTTGATGATACAACCTTAAAGGTACTCAGCAAGGGTCTCAACTTTGCTACAACCCCTAGAAACGTACCCATTTCAGGTTTCGTCAGTGCAGTAGAGCAAGTTACAGCCACACTTCCACCTAATGTGGCAGAGGAAGTCCGCCAAGAGACCTGCAGGGCCCTCACCAAGGCCAGGCCGCCGAAATCGAACATCACAACCGAGGAGAGGCTTGCACTCAAGAAACTACGGGAAGACAACAGCATTGTGGTACTGCCAGCGACAAAGGGAACTCCACTGTCATCTTGCAGCGGGTCGACTATGATGAGAAAGTACGCCAACTTCTGGAGGACCCTGCATACAGAATTCTGGAGTGTGACCCCACGGAGAAGGTGGCCAAGAGGACTAGTGCTCTCTTGAAGGAAACAGGGATGCCTGATAAGATCATCAGACAACTACGGGAAAAAGCGCCAGTGCCACCTAGACTGTATGGTCTGCCTAAAATACACAAGGAGGGCGTGCCCCTACGTCCTATTGTCAGTAATATTGGGGCACCTACGTACACAACAGCCAAGTACTTGAAAGGTCTCCTGGCTCCATATGTGGGGAAATGTATTCACCACATCCACAACTCAGGAGATTTCCTGCAACGCCTCAAGCAACTGCACATCACAGATTCGGACATCATGGTTAGTTTTGATGTGGTATCGCTGTTCACCAGGGTCCCACTGAAGGACTCACTAGAACTGATTGCAGAGAAATTTGATGGTGCTCTGTTGGACCTGTTCAGTCATACACTGACATCCACGCATTTCCTGTACAGAAATTAATATTACGAGCAAACTGAAGGTGTAGCTATCGGCAGGCCACTGTCCCATGTGGTTGCCAACATGTTTATGGAGAGTTTTGAGGAGAGGGCATTGGAGACAGCCACATTCAAACCCACATGCTTCTTTAGGTATGTGGATGACACCTTCGTGATCTGGCCACATGGGATGGACAGGCTCAATGAGTTTCTTGAACATCTTAACTCATGCCACCCTAATATCAAGTTCACCATGGAACTGGAGAAGAATGGCCAGCTGCCATTTCTGGATGTACTAGTCCAGAGGAAAGCAGATGGATCAATTGGCCACAGTGTGTACCGAAAACCAACACACACTGATTTATATCTGCAGGCCAGCAGTTGTCACCACCCTGCACAGAAGAATGGGGTTCTGAAGACTTTGGTCCACAGAGCACGTGCCCTATCAGACCAAGAGAATCTGCCTATAGAGATAGAACGTCTCAAAACAGTTTTCTCCAAGAATGGATACACGGACAGACAAATAGAGAGGGCACTCCGACCAGCCACTATACCACAGGTTCCTGAAGAAGACCAAGATGAAGCAAAGAAGGTGGCATATCTGCCCTATGCTGGCTCTATTTCTGCCAGAATCAGTAAGATCCTGCGTAAACACAATATCAAGTGTGTTTTCTGTCCATCCAACAAGATCGGGGGACTGCTGGGGAGTGTCAAAGACGACCTGGGGTTACGAAAACCAGGGATTTACAATATACCTTGTCAATGTGGCACGTCCTACATTGGCCAGACGACAAGAACTGTGGAGATCAGGTGCAAAGAACATCAGAGGCACACTAGATTAAGACAGGTGACTAAGTCAGCCATTGCTGAACACTGTCTAGAACTAGATCATACCATGAAGTATGAGGATACCAAGATTCTAGCACAAACACCCAGATTTTGGGACAGTGTTATAAGAGAATCGATTGAGATTAAAATGGCTGACGATCTTGTGAATCGTGACACAGGGTACCAGCTAAGCAGAGCCTGGGATCCGGCTCTGGAATTGTTAAAGGAGCAACGGGGCCAGCTGCAACACTACACAAACAGAAGAACCAGAGACATGGAGATGGTAAACGAGCCCCTGACGGACTGCCAGGAGCACCAGACCGAAGATGGAGCACCCAGAACTGGGACTGGTGGGCGCGGACCGCAGAGGGAACATCCTGAGCCGTAGCGGACGAAAAACGGAGCGGCAACGCTCCAACAGGTCGTGGAGAGCGGGCGCGGACCGCAGGGGGAACGCCTGGTACCCCAGACCGTAGATGAAACGCCCAGGAGATGGTTTGGTGGGCGCGGACCGCAGAGGGAACACCTAGAACCGCAGCGGACGGAAAACGGAGCAGCAACGCTCCAGCAGGTCGCAGGGAATGGGCGCGGACCACAGAGGAAGCGCCTGCAGCCGTTGGTGGAGGGGGAAGGCCATAGGCATAAATACTGGACCAGGTCCACTCGAGGAGCAGTCTCAGGTCGCACCTGAAGAAGGTCTCGAGCTACGTGACCGAAATATCGTGCAAGTACGACGCTGATATCCGGCAGAACACCCGACAACCCAAGATGTCATTAGATCGCCGGGAAAGCCTGAAGAGTTACATCAAAAGTCTCTACGGGGAGGAGATGTATCAGAATATCAAGAAGCTGGACAAGCTACGGCAGAAGAAAGGGAAGATGCTGAGTTCTCTCAGTTTTTTGCTGAGGTGTCGAGATGGAGAAGTGGTACCAGTATTTGCCAGAATTAAACATCACATCAACGACAGAGTGGCGAACAAGATAAAACGCAGAGCTAGCATGGCACTGGTGAGAGAGAGGATTCGAGATATGCGCCACAGGTTAGATGTTGTGGCCAGGGAGCTGTTACACATTCATCTGTACATGGCAGCCTCCTTAACAAGAGAAGATTGGGATTGGGTAGACCGTGCCTCCTGGTCTTTAGCTGAGTGTGCTAGAAGGAATGCCTCATCTTGCCAATCTGCAAAGTTTGACCGCATAAGCAAGAAAGCACAGCAGATGGAAGAGACATGTACGGTGACGAATCTGAGTGGCATACAGTTTGATGATACAACCTTAAAGGTACTCAGCAAGGGTCTCAACTTTGCTACAACCCCTAGAAACGTACCCATTTCAGGTTTCGTCAGTGCAGTAGAGCAAGTTACAGCCACACTTCCACCTAATGTGGCAGAGGAAGTCCGCCAAGAGACCTGCAGGGCCCTCACCAAGGCCAGGCCGCCGAAATCGAACATCACAACCGAGGAGAGGCTTGCACTCAAGAAACTACGGGAAGACAACAGCATTGTGGTACTGCCAGCAGACAAAGGGAACTCCACTGTCATCTTGCAGTGGGTCGACTATGATGAGGAAGTACGCCAACTTCTGGAGGACCCTGCATACAGAATTCTGGAGTGTGACCCCACGGAGAAGGTGGCCAAGAGGACTAGTGCTCTCTTGGAGGAAACAGGGATGCCTGATAAGATCATCAGACAACTACGGGAAAAAGTGCCAGTGCCACCTAGACTGTATGGTCTGCCTAAAATACACAAGGAGGGCGTGCCCCTACGTCCTATTGTCAGTAATATTGGGGCACCTACGTACACAACAGCCAAGTACTTGAAAGGTCTCCTGGCTCCATATGTGGGGAAATGTATTCACCACATCCACAACTCAGGAGATTTCCTGCAACGCCTCAAGCAATTGCACATCACAGATTCGGACATCATGGTTAGTTTTGATGTGGTATCGCTGTTCACCAGGGTCCCACTGAAGGACTCACTAGAACTGATTGCAGAGAAATTTGATGGTGCTCTGTTGGACCTGTTCAGTCATACACTGACATCCACGCATTTCCTGTACAGAAATTAATATTACGAGCAAACTGAAGGTGTAGCTATCGGCAGGCCACTGTCCCATGTGGTTGCCAACATGTTTATGGAGAGTTTTGAGGAGAGGGCATTGGAGACAGCCACATTCAAACCCACATGCTTCTTTAGGTATGTGGATGACACCTTCGTGATCTGGCCACATGGGATGGACAGGCTCAATGAGTTTCTTGAACATCTTAACTCATGCCACCCTAATATCAAGTTCACCATGGAACTGGAGAAGAATGGCCAGCTGCCATTTCTGGATGTACTAGTCCAGAGGAAAGCAGATGGATCAATTGGCCACAGTGTGTACCGAAAACCAACACACACTGATTTATATCTGCAGGCCAGCAGTTGTCACCACCCTGCACAGAAGAATGGGGTTCTGAAGACTTTGGTCCACAGAGCACGTGCCCTATCAGACCAAGAGAATCTGCCTATAGAGATAGAACGTCTCAAAACAGTTTTCTCCAAGAATGGATACACGGACAGACAAATAGAGAGGGCACTCCGACCAGCCACTATACCACAGGTTCCTGAAGAAGACCAAGATGAAGCAAAGAAGGTGGCATATCTGCCCTATGCTGGCTCTATTTCTGCCAGAATCAGTAAGATCCTGCGTAAACACAATATCAAGTGTGTTTTCTGTCCATCCAACAAGATCGGGGGACTGCTGGGGAGTGTCAAAGACGACCAGGGGTTACGAAAACCAGGGATTTACAATATACCTTGTGAATGTGGCATGTCCTACATTGGCCAGACGACAAGAACTGTGGAGATCAGGTGCAAAGAACATCAGAGGCACACTAGATTAAGACAGGTGACCAAGTCAGCCATTGCTGAACACTGTCTAGAACTAGATCATACCATGAAGTATGAGGATACCAAGATTCTAGCACAAACACCCAGATTTTGGGACAGTGTTATAAGAGAATCGATTGAGATTAAAATGGCTGACGATCTTGTGAATCGTGACACAGGGTACCAGCTAAGCAGAGCCTGGGATCCGGCTCTGGAATTGTTAAAGGAGCAACGGGGCCAGCTGCAACACTACACAAACAGAAGAACCAGAGACATGGAGATGGTAAACGAGCCCCTGACGGACTGCCAGGAGCACCAGACCGAAGATGGAGCACCCAGAACTGGGACTGGTGGGCGCGGACCGCAGAGGGAACATCCTGAGCCGTAGCGGACGAAAAACGGAGCGGCAACGCTCCAACAGGTCGTGGAGATCGGGCGCGGACCGCAGGGGGAACGCCTGGTACCCCAGACCGTAGATGAAACGCCCAGGAGATGGTTTGGTGGGCGCGGACCGCAGAGGGAACACCTAGAACCGCAGCGGACGGAAAACGGAGCAGCAACGCTCCAGCAGGTCGCAGGGAATGGGCGCGGACCACAGAGGAAGCGCCTGCAGCCGTTGGTGGAGGGGGAAGGCCATAGGCATAAATACTGGACCAGGTCCACTCGAGGAGCAGTCTCAGGTCGCACCTGATGAAGGTCTCGAGCTACGTGACCGAAATATCATGCAAGTACGACGCTGATATCCGGCAGAACACCCGACAACCCAAGATGTCAGGATTACAGATGTCGAAAAAATGAGATTGACTGAAGGTGCTAAATTGCAAAAAGCGAATATCTAGGAAGAAAATGAAAGGCTGCTTCAACAGCCAGTAATTTGCCCCCCAGCCATTGTTGTATTGGTATTTTGCGCTCATAAGAGATAATTTTTACTTATGGGAAAAAATAAATTAAAAAAAAGTGGAGTAAAGTGATGCAACCGTATGAATATCAAGTGTTCATATGGCAAACTAGAACTAATGAGAGAAACGAAGATTGGGAGGTGGCAAGAAATTGTAGAAGGGGGCGGTGTTGTACAAACGAACTTGAACACAATATTAGATTTCTGTGAAATGACTGAAAATGCAAAGCAGTACTGAATCTACCACTCATATTCGTAGATAGACTTAAGAAAGCGAATCTATGTTTATAGTATTTGTGGATTTAGTGAAATTTTTCGTCAGTCTTGACTGGAATATACTGTTTATAGGTCTGCCGGTACCAGACATTAAACACAACATTTATATCTAGTACATAAATCAGACTGCAGTTGTGAGAGTTCAAAGACATGGGAAGGAAACAATAGCTGAAAAGACAGAGATGTAGATGATATAGAATGCAGACTGGCAATGGCAAGAAAAGCGATTCTGTAAAAGAAAACTTTGTTGACATCAAATACGAATTTATATGTTCGGAAGTATTTTAGGCAGGATTTTTTATGGAGTGTAGCCTTGTGTGGAAGCGAAAATTGGCCAATAAGCAGTTCTGTCAAGAAGACAACAGTTGCTATGGAAATGTGGTGCTAAAGAAGAATGCTGAAGGTTAAATACGTACATCGTATAAATAACTCAATCAAACTGAGGAGAAAAAAGAAATCATGGCATAACTCGGCTAAAAGAAGGAATTGGATGTGAAGACATCTTCTTAAACTTCGAAGAGTCAGTTTGGTGTCGGAGGAAAAATTGTGGAAAGATACTGAGGCTTAAAAATGGTAAGCAGATTCGAATGGATGTAGGGTGAAGTAGTTTTATAGAGATGAAGAGGTTTACAGAATATAGTGTGGAGAGCTTTATCAACACAGTCTTCAGGTTGAAGCTTACAAAAATAACAAATCGTGAGCCAATAGTGTTTCTTGGTAACGCTACCCAATAGCAACTAACAAAACTCTTGATCAACTAGATCAAAAAAATGGTTCAAATGGCTCTGAGCGCTATGGGACTTAACAGCTGTGGTCATCAGTCCCCTAGAACTTAGAACTACTTATACCTAACTAACCTAAGGACATCACACACATCCATGCCCGAGGCAGGATTCGAACCCGCGACCGTAGCAGTCGCGCGGTAACTAGATCAGTAGAGAACTTACTGCCAGAATATTGGCTCAGTAGAGCCTCTAGTACATATCACTTGTGAAGTATTCATGAGTATTCTACATTTCTGTCACTGCTATTGATGGCATTTTCTGCAAGACATCAGGACCTTCAAGAAAAAACATCCCATAACTTGTCACGTATTATCGAAGACTTTCGAATGTACTGGCACTTAATTAATAAATCAATACGGCATTTTGGCCATCTAATATCGAATATCGAATCGATCGTCATATCATGACAGCTGAAGTGGAAATTTTGAAGCTAATTGTTATAACTGGCCCTGCATAACTATCTGTAATACCGAGCTCAGAGAGAATGCTTATCAAGTGTTACGTACTGTCCTCCAGAACTTATTCACACTGAAGCCAATGCACAAAATATTATACATGATACTTTATACCAAGGTGTTTCACACAAGGATGCAATGAGGGACGTATAATATTTCGGTAAAAGGAACTGACGTCCCAGAGTCTATGTCAGCTCACCGGACAAAAAATTAGTCAACCCTAGAGAAATCATTACAAGCATCATTTAATATTGTGTAACTCCACTCCTGAACATGATAACTGCCTGGAACTGGTTAGGAAGTGAGTCCACAAGGTCGTGCTGGCGCATCCCATTTAAGCCACTCGCTCAGTCTATGGACGCACAGTTCAACGAAATTATGGGGATGCTAATGTCGGTGTTATACCCTTTGCTCCAACATATCCCACAGAGCTTCTATGAGCTTGTTGGCAGGTGATTTTGCAGGCCAGTCGAGATTAATAGAGTGGGGGAGTGTTTATGAAACCAGTCACGTAATCATTCAGTCCGAAGAACTTTTCTCTTGCCGTCTTTATGTGCCGGTATGAGCAATGGATTCTTGTGAACGACCAGGAAGAGTTTTTCACGTTGATTAATCATGATACTGATGGTGCTATATACTGGTATATTTGACGATATTTTATATATGTTCTCTGCATGCAGTTCCAATCGCTATGTTCTCTCACTTACTGGTTGGGATGGACCTTCATTCACTGCCTGCAGCACTTCCTGTTGGTTCTGAAAGCGATTTTAATTCACCAGTCCTTAAACATGTCTCCAGTCCCTCTCAGTCAAGATTTTTCTCCGACCACAATTCTGACGTTGGGTTTCGTGGCCATGCAGGTCACACCGCTGCCTGTAGGCACGTTGAAGTGTCTGCCACGCAACACCAACTAATCCAGCAATTTCACGCACCATATAGCCACTGGGAGGGCCAAATACGATGGTCGCTTTTTCCCACTCAGTCACGTCCTTACCCTTTTACCCATGTTCACCTACCACTCAGTTTGAAACATAAATGTTTCACTGATAACTACTGCCCTACGCTTACGTAGAGACACTGCAGACATGGTAGATCACGTGACGTAATCACTGCCTCATCTGTAATGGCTTAATGAAACGTCTTTGTGTGTGATCTGGGGTGACTAATTTTTTGTTCGGAGAGCTCTTCATGTCTGTCAAGACGATTTTCAAATGTTCAGATGTGTGTGAAATCTTATGGGACTTAACTGCTAAGGTCATCAGTCCTTAAGCACACTACGTAACCTAAATTATCCTAAAGACGAACACACACACCCATGCCCAAGCGAGGACTCGAACCTCCGCAGGGACCAGCCGCACAGTCCGTGACTGCAGCACCTTAGAAAGACGATTTTAGCAGTGATGGAAAGGATAATGGGCAAGCTAGTATTATTATATGTAGTCATAAACAAAATGTCTTAATGCAGAATGAAACAGTTAATACCTGTAAGTACATAGAAACTACATTCTGTGACATACCGGCAAATTGGTTTCATTTCAAGCTGTGTAGGTGTATGCAGAATATACTAAATATTGACATGTTCCATGTCACTGTACACCTCTTTTCATGTGCTATTAAATACCATAAAATGTACGTGATTCATTATAAATAATTATAATTACTTCTATATCTCAACAGATAAAAAAAGTTTCACGCATTTATCGTGGGACAGAATACATAACTCTTTGCACGATATCATTTCCAGAAAACCACGTTTCCGTATCTTGAAGCGTTTACAAAATTAAATGGCTGTTATGACTACATGATTCCTGATTACCAGAGATTTAGTATTGGTCGCATAGCACACGACCCACAAGTGACCAGTCCTTCTACATACAACTCTATATTTCCATATCGATAATAGATGTCGTTCTACTCTCAACCTAAAAACAATTTCGATATGTTAGCTACATTTCATATGCCATAATGTATGACCTAAAATGAACCACAATCAAAGTCCACACAAGGTGTTTTTACCTCTAAAAACTCAATAAAATTTCGTGTAACTGTTTACTTAAAAGTGTCGTTGACTGAAGATATCTGGCTGTAAGATGGAGAAGAATCAAATTTTTCACCAAATTGTTTCCTTCAAATCGGATAGTACGTATTTCTAAGCGACGGGCGCGTCCGTACCTGTGCTTTGGCGGCAGTTTGAGTGGCTAGAGTTTCTACACGCCGGAAACCATGCTCAGGGCGTTCTGCGAATGGTGGGGGTGACTTCCTGTAAGGATCTTGGCAGCAGGAGCATTTCAATATGCGCAGACCGTGACGCTGAGACTGCCACGACAGGCCGCTGAGGACATTGTCTTGGCAACGTTGCCGCGTGTGAAGCACTTGCGTATCGGGTTAGTAAAGTGAGGAACAGGCTTGGCTGTCCTTGGGTTCTGTCTGGAGCGGTCGACTGAGAGGCAGTTGGCGGTGCACTCAAACCACTGGCAATACAAACGAACTCCTTTCGGCTCCGCTCTGCACTCCTTTTAATCGAGTTGTTGTTCACCTTACACTATATTTCCGATCATTAGTTGAAAGCATGACGTACTTGAACGGTTATATGCAAACGCTATTAGGATTCTGTTAACAATTTTAAACTCTGTGTGATTCGTTCCAAAGATAAGACCAATGAAACAGAAAAGGAGGATCGTTTCATGTTAGATGCTGAAACAGAATATTACTGATCCTATCAAAGGTTGTCAACGGCTACAAATGGCCGAAATTCCGAAACGAAATTTATGTCATCATTTCCTAATCATTTTATAACTCTATTATTACTTTTACAGTCATCAAGGGGTTGGGATTAGATAAGTTCCATTGAATAAATATTGCAAATTGCCCACTTAACAACTTAGGCTATGCCAGATGAGCTACACATCCCTAGAACTCTCCCAGCAAACAGGAGTCGATCACTCTCCTTCCTTAGCTCCGATTTCACGTGTTCGTTACATTTCGTACCGCTGCGCAGTGTTACTCAGGACATTCAATCGACTTAACTGTCTCACGGAACATGCTACTAATACTGAAACTGGAATATTAGAGGATTTTTTCCCCTAAATATCTGCTTTAATTTACAATTTTCCACATTTAGGACAAACTGTCATTTACCACATTAAACAAAAATTCTGTCTAAGTTATTCTCTGTTCTCGTACAGTCACTCAACGATAGCACTTTCCCGTACACTGCAACATCATCAGCAGACAATCCCAAATTGCCGCTCACCCTATCCAGGAGATCGTTAATGTATACAGGCTGAAGAAAAATTTGTGCTCTCTGACTTCGCAGCGTGATTACTGACATACCAGCAATACAAACATGTATGTCACAAAATTTCGTCCCGCGCTTATTTCGCACAGTAACTATTCGCTGAAGATTGGCAGTCTGGCAACGCTGTAATCACGTGTTCACTAACTACATCTAACAAGAATTAGCTATTAGTGCTACCGCTCAGCAGTTGGTGCCGAGGATAGTGTTTTGGTTTGCATTCAGGAGGTGGAGGATTTGATTCTGGGTCGAGGCTGACTTGTTTTCATTTGCTGTAAGTAGTCGGCGTGGTACGGTATCTATCGTCTTAATAATCATACAGCGATTAGAGTGGGTCTTCTACTAAAGATTTGCAGTTTCGTACTACTAACACAGAAATTGAAATACAATCGTTTTCACTTGTCAGCTTGTAAAGAAACATTTTGCACGCCGTGGACGTGAATTTTTTCGCATCACTGTATCTACTAGATTCCAAACATTTTTTGTGTCTACCCTCCCCCAATAGTCCCGTAGATTAATAGCAACCACTGTTCGTGTCACGTTCAGGTCCATCACTTTTCGGTTACATCACTAGTAGGGCTAGAAACATGCTTTATAAATAGTTTCAACGGGACCATTGGGGAGAGTACACAGATAACAGGTTCGGAATCTAGTAGATGCAGTGGCGCGAAACAATTCGCGTCCACAATGTGCGAAAAGCTGCTTTAAAAACTGATCAATGAAAACGATTGTACTTCCATTTCTGAACGCAGATGTAAATGTTTTATAAAAGACCTGCTGTAATCGCTGTATGATGATTAAGACACCACATACTTTACCATGCAGACTACTTTAGGCAAACAAAAGCATTGAATAGCATTGAACCCTCGACCTCCTGCGTGATAACCCAAAACCCTTTCTACTGCAACAGCTGTACAGCACTGCTGCAGTTCCTGTCAGTGGTAGTTACCGTATATGTCATTACACTGTTGCCAGTTTGCCAATCTTCAAGGCCAATTTACTGTCCGAAATACGGGCAGGACGAAATTTTTTGAGAGATGTATTACTGACATGTGAGGAATCACGCTGGGAAGTCCGAATGCCCGAATTCTTTTTCACCCTGTATAGAGAAGAAGAGCAGTCCTACCACATTTTCCTGGGGCGCTGCTGACGATACCCTTGTCTACGATGAAAACTCGCCGTCCAGCAAAACGTAATGGGTTCCACTGCCCAAGAAGACTACGACCCACTCACACATCTGAGTGTCGGTATGCTCAGATTTCGTTAACAGTCTCCAGTTGAGCACAATGTCAAACTGTAAAAGGTCTGCTTGGGTGACACTGAAATAGGGATAGAAAGAGCTGACAGCTTGTGCTTAAATTTGACGCAGAAGCATAGTGGGCGAAACAGTAAAGAAGCATAGAATTCGTTAACAATGAGCTACAGGGTCAGCAGTCTGCAACCAAGTACAACTTGGGTCAACTTCCTTTAAATCAGAGATGACAGAAGACGCTGATCTATTCATTCAATAGGCTGAACAGTAGATCTCATCGCCAATAGGTGTCTATGCACAACTTCCGAATAACTGGACTGGAGGCAAGAGGTGGATGAATACAAGTAACGTTAAAAGGATCGTGCTACCTTACAGAGTTTTTGAAACGGAACGTAAAGTACTGATAGTGAACAGAATCGGTGTACAAGCGGCAGGCTATACCGCCATGAAGCCCATCGGAGAAAAATGCATACTGACGGATTAATTAGCCCTTTACGCTAAAAACAAACACTACATATTAAGGAAATGCAGTGACTATGTAGGTGAGGTTCACTAAGTTATTACCTATCTCTCCAGAACATAATAACTCAAGCAGTTCTTCTGATGAAGCCTTGTCTAACTAGCTAAAACAGTCTGGAATACATATTTTGGTAGGCCTGCCCACGTGTTTCGTAAATTAATCAGGCACTCTACACCCCTCAAAGGTTAACAGTAATGGAGAGGTGCAGCCAAAATATCTCTGAAAATGTATTCAGTAAGCGTTTGGTTCACCCTGAGCCTAGCTGAGCGCCTATTGGATATGTATGAAATAAAAAGGAATGAAAACTCTATACTGCGCCGTTGCATGATCATGCCTCATGAACGCGTGAAACAGGGTGGCTGAAAAAGCGTACACCCTTTGGTGCTTCGGATCACTTTCAAATTTTGTCGAATGACTTCAAACGGTCCCTAGGTATACCAGAGCAAAATTTGCGGTCCCACTACACTCCAAAAGGTTCGCTGCCAAGAACGTCGTCATGTTACTCATCGCGCTAAGAATTGACGTTTACGACCACGTAATGTGTGGAATCAACGCCCCAAGGGAAGGGATGATTGTATTGACGCGCCCTATGGCTCCGCCTGAGGCGTGCTGGGTTTGACCGGCGATTTGTGTGAAGTGTTTTACTCTGCCACTCATAAGAAATCCTACGCTGTGTGTCGTCGCGGTTCTTACCTCCTTGCAGAGGCGTCAAAACAAGGGATGAAATGTGGGTCAGAGTGGGTATGAAGAGCTTCCCATCGTGTCGCACGTCCACCATGCCGTTGGGCAGAATTATGATATTATTTGGTGCCAATGTAACATCATTAACCAGTATTAAACCTAAATGAACTTCCGAGCTGTGGAACTTATTTCACAGGTGTCGACACCTTGCTGTATGATGTGTCGCAAAACTCGTGGATGCGTATGCCTCTCAGTCGCAGACAATTTCGGAGTTTCGAAAAAGTGGTACTTTTTTGCTCCATGTATTTGATTAGTAACATGGAGGATGTGTTGTAAGTGTCGTTGTTGCTGTTGTTGGTTTGAAGCAGCAGCACAGCCTGTAGAATGTACATCATGCTCCATATGAAAGGAGTGTGCTAATGGAGCAATAGTATCATGGCGATAATGACCCAAGTGCATGTTGTTATTTTACTGTGATAAGTACATTTAATGTCACTAAATTGCAGATTCGTGTGTTAAGTTTTTCATTGGCTGCTTAGGAAAAACTCGGAAGAGAAGTACAAACACTCAACATTGGTCACCCAGAAGGAACGAAATTCTTAAAGATAATGAAGTGTCGCATCAGGTGCGTATCAACTACCTCTAACTTGAATAGATGTATAGTTACCACATTCCAAGTTTTGTACAGACGTTATTCAGTTTCTATGAAAGGAAATATTTCGCTGTGGCAAAATATACTCGCAACAGAAAGTTCAATGAGTCGTTTATGCTCGCTCTGTGTAACGTAAGAAAACGAAAACAGTTGTTACGTGGAGGACAATGCTAATACACTATATGATAAAAAGTATCCGACAGCCCCAAAAACATACGTTTTTCATATTAGGTGCATTGTGCTGCCACGTACTGCCAAGTACTCTATATCAGCGACCTCAATAGTCATTAGACATCGTAAGATAGCAGAATGGGGCGCTCCGCGTAACTCACGGACTTCGAACGTGGTCAGCAGATTGGGTGTCCCTTGTGTCATACGTCCGAACGCGAGATTCCCAAGCTCGTAAACATCCATAGGTCCACTGTTTCCCATGTGATAGTGAAGTGGAAACGTGAAGGGACACGTACAGCACAAAAGCGTACAGGCCGACCTCGTCTGTTGACTAACCGAGACCGCCAACAGTTGAAGAGGGTGGTAATGTGTTATAGGCATACATCTATCCAGACCATCACACAGGAATTCCAAATTGCATCAGGATCCACTACAAGTACTACGACAGATAGGCGGGAGGTGAGAAAACTTGGATTTCATGGTCGAGCGGCTGCTCTTAAGCCACACATCATGCCGGTAAATTCCAAACGACGCCTCGCTTGGTGTAAGGAGCGTAAACATTGGACGATTGAACAGCGCAAAAACGTTCTCTGGAGTGACGGATCACGGTACACAGTGTGGCGATCCGATGGCAAGTGTGACGATCCGATGGCAAGTGTGGCGATCCGATGGAAGGATATGGGCATGGCGATTGCCCGGTGAACGTCATCTGCCACCAGCGTGTGCAGTGCTAACAATAAAATTTTGAGCCGGTGGTGTTATGGTGTGGTTGTGTTTTTCACATTTTTCATTGGGGCGTGGGGGGGGGGGGAGGGGGTTGCATCCCTTGTTGTTTTGCGTGGCACTATCACAGCAAAGGCGTACACTGATGTTTTAGGCACCTTCTTGCTTCCCACTGTTCAAGGGCAGTTCTGGGTTGGCGATTGCATCCTTCAACACGATCGAGCACCTGATCATAATGCACGGCCTGTGGCGGAGTGGTTACACGACAATAACATCTCTGTAATGGACTGACCTGGACAGAGTCCTGACCTGAATCCTACAAAACACCTTTAGAATATTTTGGAACGCCGACTTCGTGCCAGGCCTCACCGACCGACATCGACACCTCTCCTCAGTGCAGCACTCCGTGAGGAATGGGCTCCTATTCTCCAAGAAACCTTCCAGCACCTGATTGAACGTATGCTTGCGAGAGTGGAAACTGTCGTCAAGGATAAGGGTAGGCCAACACCATATTGAATACCAGCATTAACAATGGAGAGCGCCACGAACTTGTAAGTCATTTTTAGCGAGGTATCTGGATATTTTTGATCACATAGTGTACCTCCCATCTTTTGAATCTAACGTACGTGTCAGCCTGCGGATCGGATCCGGCCCGCTATTGGTTAATCCGGCTCGTGGAAAAAACTCGTGGGAGAGAAAACGAGGCCACAGTGTGGAGAGGATACACAATGGAAACTCAGCTGAAATCTACGCGCCAAAATTTAGTGCGCACGTGATAAGTCTACTATATTGAAACCGAGTAAACAGCTGTGTTCAAAGCCAAAGGTGATCTGATGCGTTTTGTTCATTTCATTGATTATGCATTTGAGCTGCTAGAACAGTTCTTTGACGCACTGTAAAAGTTAGAAACTCGTAAAGAGCAATAGTGAGAAAAAGGACCACACAGTGAAGTGACGAGCGATTCGTACGAAGTGGCTGGTAGCATTACATGAGAAAAATGTTTATTCCAGTTTTATTGCTGTAAACAATTACCAACTGTAACTAATGCTGTTGTAAGTAAAGTAAAGCTGCATCAACTTCCGCAGTTAGTTTTCCGGTAGAGGTTCTCCTCTTCCTTTAAAAAATTAAGAACCACTTGTTTCACATTTGCACGTGTTCTTCACTACTATGTATAATACCTCTCATTCGATCCTCAGGAAAATAAGTGGCACAAAAAATTGATTTCTTTCATGACTCACTGTTTCACGTAACAGTTTGACGATGAAATGTCTATTTTTCATTACTGTTTATAGTTAGTGTGATAACTTAATTTCCAACTACTTTGTTGCATAAAATTTGAAGAGTCTGCAGTGAAAAGTGTGGTACCTGGCTACTTTACGTTTGGCTCATTTTAGGTGCACGTTGCTGTTTGCTAAATGTATATAACAAACCGTAATTGTTTTTAAGTTTGGTGGAAAGCCAGTCTCATTCATTGTGGAGAAAATAGAGGTTAAAGTATTTTATTCGAGCTCTCTTCCTGAGCGCACAATGCACAAGTAGCCTTCAGCTCACCAGGAGACCGCGGTTACTCGTCATCGCCGATGTCGTCCAGGTTTGTAATATGTGAAGGGGTTGGCCAAAAACGAAAGCGACAGAAGTGGGAGCTCCAGATGCCCACGTGTTTAACAGAAAACAGCATTTATATAGCGGCTAATGTGTAGGATGAGCCACTTATAGTAACACAGTTCGCAAGCAATGCTTGGCGTAGTGGAAAATGTGTGGGACGGTAAGCCAAGGCTGAGAGCGTAGAGTGGGTCGGTGGTAATCATTTTATCTTTTCAATTTTGACGTTACTTACACAACAAAATAAACAGAAATATTGTATAATACACTGTATTAATTAATACTCTCATAAAAGGGATGAAAAGCCAAGGCAGACAAAAGTTTTCTTTCAAATGGCTCTAAACACTATGGGACTTAACATCTGAGGTCATTAGTCCAGTAGACTTAGAACTACCTAAACCTAACTAACCGAAGGACATCACACACATGCATGCCCGAGGCAGGATTCGAACCTGCGACCGCAGCAGCAGCGCGGTTCCGAACTGAAGCGCCTAGAGCCGCTCGGCCATAGTGGCCGGCACAAAAGTTAGGGATTGTATATAATTTTCCAGTATAATTTTCCAATACTCTAGAACTTCGCATATAAAACTAGATGCTTTCATTATTTTACAGTCGATGGTTTACACTTATTGGGGTCATATATATCTCAAAAACAATTGGGAACATTTCGGGCAAGTAAGGCATGTTTCTCAAACGAGTGTTCGTAATTTCCTGTAGTACTTATTGCTGAAAGAGAAGACATTCTACATCAACAGTTATATAATTCTAAAGCTGAACACACCTCATATGTAGGACAAAGTAGGACAAAAGTTGCTTTACGATGTTTATCAATCATCATGTATTAAACGAATAAGATTCATATTACGTACTATGTTAGAGTGAACTTATATGTCTGGCCTAATTAAAAACATTTGTGTAAATTAAATGTTAATCAGCCTACTGGCTTCATTTAAAGTAATGCCTATGCGTTACTTTTCGTCTGGAAATATGAATGAAAATTCCAGGACTGATGCATAACCAGAAAATCCTGCAGTTGTTTCCGTTGGAAGTGAAGTTGATTTATTAGTGTATAGTACCAGAAAAGCACATTTAAGGATAAAGTGAAATTGATGCAAGAAAGAATGGCTATTCCCAAAACAGGCTTGCTTCATTGCCATCTGAAGCTCAAATCAGCGGCGGTTCACAGCTTGTAAAAGGTGAACAGTAATTAATTTAAAAACTCATGTCGTAAGTTTTTGACTAATGACTTATCACACCAAGTTTCATTAGCGCTTCCTTTCGTAAAAGAGTTCATTTAGTCGCTTAGATTAGTTCAGTTTCGTAAGAATGTCCATTCCGACGCGCAGTAGTAAGGAGCTCTCGCTGTGCGTTTACTCGGCTGCAATATGGCGTCGAGCGCAACGCTTGGCTTCATACAAATCAAAGGAGCCGCCCTCAGTTTTTCTTCCTGTATACTCTCTTCCACTCAATTCCGTCCAGGACGCATTTTCGAATATGTCCACCGGCGCACGGCTCCCCTCGTGCTTGTAGCCCATGGAGCAGAGAGGCTTATTCCGTGCATGAGCAATACCATATCGCCGCCGCTCGATCTGAACTACAAAGAGAAAAGATGGTTGCAGTTTGAGTACGAAGTTATGACATACGTGCTCATATGCATGCGGAGCGTGGGGAAACAGCTCATGACCTTTAAGGGTTTTCGGAGAGAAATACCGTACAAACGTCACACAAGTTAAGGGGACCTCAGATGTTCAGTATTTTTATCAGTTAAGACTTGAACTATTGGCGAACAGTATTGATGCCGACCAAGATATTCTTAGTATTATTGATTCATATTGAGCATGTGACGGCGAGTATGATCTGCTGGACTATTCGCCATTCTGTTGTTCGCATATTTCCAGTTTGGTTTCTGTATAATTTGGCGGATATAAGTTAAGTTCAGTCGATTTAGAACTTTAAACTTTTTCAAATGAACAAAGAAATGAATTTTTAATTTATTTGCTGTTTGAACCCATGCCTACTTACTCCTAAATGCTTGTCCACTGAGACTGCCTACCTTACTATAGTATTTTGTTTCTCTGTTCTTTGTCTTGTTAACGTCAGTAAATAATTCTTTTCCGTGGTGGCCGTGTTAGAACATTGTAGGTGTAGGAATTAAAGGCAATTCACTATCAGCTGAAAATTGTTGCTTTTATATGCAATAATTTTTCCATGATGAAATTCCAAAATGCCTCAAATGTTTACATTTATTTCGGTGTCATTAACATTGTTTCTTTAATCACGGAGTCGGAGAATTTCGCAACGGACATTTTTAAGTCTGCTATTGTAAAATATCGTAAGTAAAGAAACGGTGTTCACAACGCGTAGATAAATGTAAACATCTGAGTTTAAATCCAGGGAGTTAGATGGCAAGGTACACTACAATCTATGTGATATGTTACATAGTGTGACCTCCCATTTTAGGCCCTCTCTCCCTTTTCTTCTCTCTCTTCTCCTCTTCCTCCTTCCTTCGTCGTACCGCTGCTATATCTCAGCTTTTCAACACAAAAAGGGAGGAAAAATGGTGGCACATGTGTGTGGGTGATGAAAATACCGTAGTGCTATGTGTGAGTGTCAACCTTATCTCCATTATGAGGAGATTTATGACTGAAGCAGAAACATTCCTCTAAAAGAAAAAGGTAAGTGCTCTCTTTTTGAAAAAAAAATGGTAAATAATAGTGTAGACCATAATGTCTATCGTTCTACCAAACGGAATTACCAAGACACGGTTTGTAAAATTTCAAACAGTAAATCAACTCTCACTTGCTTTAAGCATCAAGAACACTTACTATCCCTTCCGGTAGTTCTTTGATAATTATTATTGACTTAATGTCAATAAATCACGGTCACTGTCACTTAATCCATCACGCGACTGTAATGCGCGATTGCCTAGCGCGCATCTCAAACTTCGCGACGGTATTTCAAAGTACGCGCGCGATTTGTTCCTAATAAAGTTTCGCCGGGCTTCCTTAGAATATTTTCTAAACCAACTTCGGGTTATGAGTTAGCAATTCTATACCCATCCATAAAAATTACAGAGCACCCGCACTCGATTACGACTTGTCCGCGCACTCGAGCAATAAAGAAGCTATCAACCTTGCCGGCCGAAGTGGCCGTGCGGTTAAAGGCGCTGCAGTCTGGAACCGCAAGACCGCTACGGTCGCAGGTTCGAATCCTGCCTCGGGCATGGATGTTTGTGATGTCCTTAGCTTAGTTAGGTTTAACTAGTTCTAAGTTCTAGGGGACTAATGACCTCAGCAGTTGAGTCCCATAGTGCTCAGAGCCATTTGAACCAGCCAGCTATCAACCTTCTCAAAGAGTTAAAATACCACGAATAATGCTGCATTGCGGTCTGCTATGTCAAAATACTTTTATATTCATCTCATAAAGACTCATGACCTATTGATCCTAAAACATATTGTACTTAGTTAAATTCTTTACTCCATAAATAAACAATAAAATTTAGAAATGATTTCAATGTATACTGTGTCAATCACTCTTTGACTCTCCTACTCTCACGTGGCACAAGGTATATCCGACTGTAATGGACATCCCCACAAGATTATTTCTTATAGATTTCGAGGGCTACACGGACGATTACCGTGTAATGCTACAATAGTCATACTTTTATACGCTATTGTGCTCAGAAAAAACAAAACTACATGTAAGAGCGAACGTGGTGCCCAAGGGTACACGCATACTTCTGTTGATCCATTATGCCTTCCAGAATGATGAGATCACGCGGGGAATACTACGAAAACATTCCCAGAGCCAAAACTCTCCCCATTCCGAACGGGACTCTTCCGACGATTGTTGCAAGGTATTTGCTTCCAGGCGTTCTACGACGATGGAGCATAAAACGTAATTCATCTGAAAAGACCACATGTTGCTATTCAGTGGAGGTCCAGTTGCAGAACCGGCTCGCAAATTCCTGCTTTCGTCGCCGAGAACAACAGTCAGCATGGGTGCGCAAACGAAGTGCCTGTTGCGGAGGCCCGTACACAGCAACGTTATCTGAACGGTTGTTGCGAAGACAGCCCCTTGTTTCGGATGGTCAGTCAGTTGCTCAACAGTTGCTCATTTGTTTGCCCTTACACATAGCCCGTGGTGCACAACAGTTTCCTGGAAGCAGGTTTTGGATGGTGCCTGTTGCCATGCACCGTAAACTTTAACCACAGTGGCACTCTAACATTTTAAAAACTTAGCCGTTTTGAAAATACACTCCTGGATATTGAAATAAGAACACCGTGAATTCATTGTCCCAGGAAGGGGAAACTTTATTGACACATTCCTGGGGTCAGATACATCACATGATCACACTGACAGAACCACAGGCACATAGACACAGGCAACAGAGAATGCACAATGTCGGCACTAGTACAGTGTATATCCACCTTTCGCAGCAATGCAGGCTGCTATTCTCCCATGGAGACGATCGTAGAGATGCTGGATGTAGTCCTGTGGAACGGCTTGCCATGCCATTTCCACCTGGCGCCTCAGTTGGACCAGCGTTCGTGCTGGACGTGCAGACCGCGTGAGACGACGCTTCATCCAGTCCCAAACATGCTCAATGGGGGACAGATCCGGAGATCTTGCTGGCCAGGTTAGTTGACTTACACCTTCTAGAGCACGTTGGGTGGCACGGGATACATGCGGACGTGCATTGTCCTGTTGGAACAGCAAGTTCCCTTGCCGGTCTAGGAATGGTAGAACGATGGGTTCGGTGACGGTTTGGATGTACCGTGCACTATTCAGTGTCCCCTCGACGATCACCAGTGGTGTACGGCCAGTGTAGGAGATCGCTCCCCACACCATGATGCCGGGTGTTGGCCCTCTGTGCCTCGGTCGTATGCATTCCTGATTGTGGCGCTCACCTGCACGGCGCCAAACACGCATACGACCATCATTGGCACCAAGGCAGAAGCGACTCTCATCGCTGAAGACGACACGTCTCCATTCGTCCCTCCATTCACGCCTGACGCGACACCACTGGAGGCGGGCTGCACGATGTTGGGGCGTGAGCGGAAGACGGCGTAACGGTGTGCGGGACCGTAGCCCAGCTTCATGGAGACGGTTGCGAATGGTCCTCGCCGATACCCCAGGAGCAACAGTGTCCCTAATTTGCTGGGAAGTGGCGGTGCGGTCCCCTACGGCACTGCGTAGAATCCTATGGTCTTGGCGTGCATCCGTGCGTCGCTGCGGTCCGGTCCCAGGTCGACGGGCACGTGCACCTTCCGCCGACCACTGGCGACAACATCGATGTACTGTGGAGACCTCACGCCCCACGTGTTGAGCAATTTGGCGGTACGTCCACCCGGCCTCCAGCATGCCCACTATACGCCCTCGCTCAAAGTCCGTCAACTGCACATACGGTTCACGTCCAAGCTGTCGCGGCATACTACCAGTGTTAAAGACTGCGATGGAGCTCCGTATGCCACGGCAAACTGGCTGACACTGACGGCGGCGGTGCACAAATGCTGCGCAGCTAGCGCCATTCGACGGCCAACACCGCGGTTCCTGGTGTGTCCGCTGTGCCGTGCGTGTGATCATTGCTTGTACAGCCCTCTCGCAGTGTCCGGAGCAAGTATGGTGGGTCTGACACACCGGTGTCAATGTGTTCTTTTTTCCATTTCCAGGAGTGTACTTCCACCCCTGCCCCAAACACCAAAGAGCAAGCCTTTTACGACGTCAGATAAGTCGATCTGTTTCCATGTTACGATAACGACTGCAGTGTTTTCTACGTCCCCCGGACATGCTTTATGTGCCTTCCACTGATAGTTCTGCCGCCTGTCGTTTGTGAGTGGTTATTGCATGTTGACATCGAACATAGGCGGTGATCACATTAATCTGACTGGCCCGAGTATCACCGAAAATGCGCGAGACTTACACCTCTGATAAAGCCAGCTAATCTCTTTCACTTTGAGTCCGCTGTTTGTTACAGTACTGAATGCCTGAGAACACAGTCAATACACACTGAAATCAGATATGCCAGGTACTTAAAGGTATTCACTACATCTTCGAGAAGCGCAGGGAATAAAATTGTGGTCAGCTCTTATCAAGTTCAGTAATGGAGTTGGGGATATTCTGAAGGCTGTGATCAGCTTTTGACCTCAATGATCCAGGTTAAATAATACAGTTTTGAATGATTTCAGCAGTTAGCTTAAGGTTTGATCCCAACGATTTCTGTTGACTGAGACCACACATTTGAGTCTGGTATCGTATCTGAATGTCATTGTGCCGCGTGGAGGGCCGCGTGGTTAGAGGCGCACATGTCACGGACTGCGCGGCCCCTCCCGCCGGAGGTTCGAGTCCTCCCTCGGGCACCGGTGTGTCTGTTTTTCTAAGCGTAAGTTAGTTTATGTAGTGTGTAAGTCTAGGGACCGATGACCTCAACAGTTTGGCCCCTTAGAAATTCATACACATTTGAACATTTGAATATTTGAATGTCAATTTATTACTTACTTTTATATTAAAATGCCTGATACTTCCTATTAAAACTCTTTTGGCTTTTTGGAGCTTGTTGCAGTGTGCTGTGCAGATTCACAAAAGCGTGCTGTCACTGTAAAACTACTCGTGCGCTAAAGGATGCCTGAGATGCTAAACCAAAATTCTGAGGTTTTAAAGTGATTATTTTTCTCTTTGCATTTGCTTAATGGTGGTAACTAACGTTCTGTCACCTTTTCTCTTGCAAACGTTTATATGAACTTCTGCTTTCGCAACACTGATATACTACTTCCTCACTGTTATGATTTTTCATTCCACCGTAATTTCATCATATTTAGAAATCACTAGAGCTGTTAATTTTTTCTAGTGCTAGCATTTTTCGCTTTCGATTTTACTCTGAGTGTTTAGTGTCTCAGTGAAAATCATAATCTGTCCTTTATTGAATGCAGCAGTTTGTGACTCAGTGAAACTTTTTTGCCAACTTCTCTTATGCTCCAATGCTATTTTCTTCTTCCTCTGGTCTCTTCTGTAACTCTACATTTCATTATCAGGTCACATTTCACTTTTAAATACTCTTTTTACCAGAGCTTCTTTCTTTTTTCGATGTTCTGCGAGGTACTTGGTGAGAATCCAGTCAACCGTCTCGAACCAACAGAAATAGTTTTACAAACTTCTGCGCGTGGTTGTTTATTTTATTTTACACATCTAGTTCCGTAGGACGAAATTGAGGAGCAAATCTACAAGGTCATGGAATGTGTTAGTACAGGAAATTACGATATAAAAGTAATAACAAATACAAAATATGTTTATGAACCCAAAAAACATATGCCACAGGATTATGTAAGCGCAGTCGACAATATAACACAGCAATCAGATCAATTTTTCAAGGAACTCCTCGACAAAATAGAAGGAGTGACCCATGAGGAAACTTTTCATTTTCTATTAGAAAGCGCGTGGCTTTATACTAATATTTTCGAATTCTTGTGGTAGTTTATTTAAAAGCGATGCAGCAGTATATTGCACTCATTTCTGCACAAGAGTCAAGGAAGTGTGATTCAAATACATATTGGATTTCTGCGTGGTATTAACTGAGTGAAAGCTGCTAATTCTTGGGAATAAACTGATATTGTTAACAAGAAACGACAATAAAGAATATGTAAATATGTATATTGAGAGGCCAATGTCAGAAAACCCGGACAAATGAAGAGGGGTCGACAAGAGTTTCGCGAACTTACACCACTTATAGCCTGAATCGCCCAGTTCTGAGCCAAAAATATCCTTTGAGAATGGGAAGTGTTATCCCAAAATATAATACCATACGTCATAAGCGAATGAAAATTAACAAAGTAGACTACTTCTCGCGTTGAAATATCACTTACTTCAGATACCATTCGAATAGTAAAACTGGCAGCAAAAAAAATGGTTCAAATGGCTCTGAGCACTATGGGACTCAACTGCTGAGGTCATTAGTCCCCTAGAACTTAGAACTAGTTAAACCTAACTAACCTAAGGACATCACAAACATCCACGCCCGAGGCAGGATTCGAACCTGCGACCGTAGTGGTCTTGCGGTTCCAGACTGCAGCGCCTTTAACCGCACGGCCACTTCGGCCGGCAAAACTGGCAGCATTAAGTCTTAGAACAAGATCTTAAATGTCGGCTTTCTACGACAGTTTACTGTCTATCTGAACACGTGGACATTTGAGCTGTTCAGTTTCACTAATCATATGCCCCTTCTGTGAAATTAAAACATCGATTTTTGTTAATTGTGTGTTAGAAACTGATAAAACTGAGTATTACTCTGATTTAGCGTTAGTTTATTTTATTCAAGCCATGAATTTATGTCATGAACTGCACTATTTGAAAGAGAGGCAATGTTGCACACAACATCCTTTACTACCAAGCTAGTGACATCAGCAAACACAAATATTTTTGAATTACCTGTAATACTGTATCATGTCCATGACAGTCCTTAGTCTTCAGCGATTTAATTATTGACGCAATCTCCCCCTTGTCTGTATTACAGATGAGTATTACAGTCGTGAATCTCGGAAAGGCATTTCCCAAGCGACATATATGATTCCCTGTAGAAAATAAGTGTTACTTATTTCAATATCATTGCACAGAAAGTGATTGTTAAATACTGCAGATATATCTGACTTATCATTAAAAGAAATATTTTCTCTACGGGACGACTTTATATAGTCGACCTTGTGTCACTTATATATTCTCTTTAGTCAGAGAGACGATACCATTTTTAAATAACTAAAATCACCAAACCAGCTAGACATCCGAAAATCCAAATATTTTTCTCTATTCATTAGATACTTTTCATGTCTTAGTCTCTTATTTATTTATATCTGCTATTTCACATGTGACCTACAAGCTACAGGCAATTTTAGGCCGTGTTTCACAGTTATTATTATCATTGTTGTTGTAGTTGTCGTCACAATCCCCAGTACATTAATAAAATTGCTTCCTTCATCTATAACAGATATCTGTACAGCTTTGAAACTCAGCACCAGATTCCATTTCTTGACCATTTAAAATAAGATAAAGAATTAATGAAGAAAGTTGAACTAGATAGGGAAGAAAGATAGAGAGCAAAGAGAAAAGATAGATGAGAAGGAAAGAATTGCATTGATAAAAGCAGGAAACTACTTTACTAGAAACAAATTTTCAAATTGCTGAATTGATTTGCATGCCGCTGCCAAACTGGAGCCGACGCAGCTGCCTACCGACAGTAAAACGGACAGTGGCAGCTTGCAGAGACGATGGACCCAGACAACGCTGCCACGATACGCGTCTTATGTGCAGAAAAGTACCCCCATCTGTTCCTAAATCTGTTTTCTGTAACCCTTGTACAGTGCATGGCGGACGGTACTTTAAACTGTACCGCTTGTAAGGGTTTCTTACTGATCCATTCACGTAGGGAGTGCTCTGTAATCACACTAACATTTTCTTCGCCGTCCGTACGGGAGTGGTACTTACTGTGTTGCAGAGTATTTTTACATTCCTCACTTGATACTATTTCTTGAAACTTCTTCAGTTAGCCTTAGCAGAATAGTTGGCGTTTATCTTAAGGGGAGTTGGAAAGCCCTATATGAGACAATGTTAATTTTAGTGACTTGGCTTTCCTGTATTTCAGGAACTACTATAGCCACTGACATGAAACTTATACATGACATTAAACTGTATGTTCTGTGACTACTTACAACAATTGCATTTCAGCCACGGCTTTCGGAAATACAATTTTTTAATTACACTGTTAAAATTTTGTGTAATTTTTTTGTACGTGATCCTAAATAATTTTAATTATACATAAGATTATGTTCTTCTTTTAGTTCAGTAGACTTAGGATATGTATGTTATTACTCTGAAAATTTTAGTACTTTCCTCGGAGTGCTTTGTAAGACTTAGGGAAAAATGCTACAGAAATTTACATTATCAGGAACGGCTTCTAAAGTTTCAAAAGTTTGGAACTCAATATATGGTTAATTTTTTAATTTCAGTCACTCAGAAGCACCCTCCACTATACTGTATATAATCCTCTTGATCTTTTTCCAAGTTTTTCTTCTTTTCTTCTTTCCGGTCTCCGCAGTGGCCAACTGTGCTGAATACTCTGCTTTATCAGTGCGAAATTGGTCCATCCATTCAAATTCTCTGACACAGTTTTCTCCAGGATTAATTCCCATATGGTGAGGCCCTTTTACCCTACCAATGTTGCCATCATTAAAAGCAGTAACAGCATCACTGTCCCCCCACTTTAGCATCTTCATTCCAACAAAAAAGGTTTTTTGGTAACCGAGTCCATATAAGATTACTGAACGACTCAATGGGATTTTGAGTCTGACAATGCAGACGCTTCTTCAGTAATTCAGGATTTGCCAGGACCTGTAAACAGATTTTATGATCTATATGACTCCCTCTAGGATGGAATTTTTACGGCTGTATGAACTGTTTGAGTACTGGACATTGCGGTAGTAGCACCATGAATCAGGTCCAGAAGGGCAAAGGTCGTGTACTGGTTTTCCATCATTTTACAGTCTGTGGAAGAAGGTAGGCAGTACTGCCTGCTTCATTTTCAAGAAATCCTCAGTATTATTTTAATGGCCATCCCATAATATTGCTGCAGTTCATAAATTATTTTGTCTCTCGGCCTACCTCTTATGGTTTTACCATCAGAAAGTTTCTTGTCTCTCAAACTTTGCTTCAACTTCCTCAGCCTGGTGCCCATCCTCTTCTGGACATGACCAACACATTCAAGGTTTGTGATAATCTTCTCACCGTAAGGCTAAACGGCTACAACACTGGTATTGCTTCTGAGTCTATATCACCTAAAAACTTAGTGTAACACACTCCCCTTTCGTTCACCGATCGACTAAAAATTTCAATAGCTGCAGAGGCCTCCATATCACCATTTGACTTTTCGTAATTTCTGTAACAGATATGCCCTTCTTCATTCCCTGATTTACACTTATAACAATGTTTGGCTGAAACCAGGAAATCTATTCCCTTTCCAGTATCCACGCTGGTCACCGTAGTAACAGAATTCTTAGAACTGTAGCCACACTCCTGCCAAGTGTCATCAAAAGCTACTGGTATGTCATCCATACCATCATTTATTTCAACAGCTTAGTTTGCAGCACCCTTCATTGACTCACATGCAACAGATTCCATAGCAGCTCTAATAACTCTTGCATATTTGTCGATTTTACAAGGTGGACGTGGCATATTCATCACGGCACACACTGTTTCTGCTGCAGTGTGGCCTTTGCCAGTAGCTCTCAATCCATAAAACCACCTAAAATTTACTTCAAAATAATTATTTTTACACTTCTCAGAATTCCAAAATGAATGAATATATTTACAACTGGCACTGTTAATGATAAGTTTCCTGGCTAGTCCATTTGATACCTCACTGTCTTCATGTAAACTAACTGGTTCAAATGGCCCCAAGCACTATGGGACTTAACATCTGAGGTCATCAGTCACCTAGACTTAGGACTACTTAAAGCTACCTAACCTAAGGACATCGCACGTATCCATGCCCGAGGCAGGATTCGAACCTGCGACTGTAGCAGCAGCACGGTTCCGGATTAAAACGCCTAGAACCACTCGGTCACAGCGGCCGGCAGAGTAAATAGTGTAAGGGGCGAAGTGGCGGGAAGATTCAGACAATAATTTAACTGGGGAACGTGACTGCTTTTATCAACCAAACTACAAATACACTGACCTAAATTGGACAGTGTTATACTGTAGTGCGAATCCGATATTTATCAAACTTTGTGGAAATGTTCATCGCGTGACAGTCTTAAATGATTAGTTGTTCATATTCTTCGAAACTGATCTCCGGATCGGCACCAGGACAACATGTAAATAGTATTGTCGTGTGGCAAGGGCCTCCCGGCGGATAGACCCGAACGCGTAGTGACAGCCTTTTGAGGTGACGCCACTTCGGCGACTTGGGCGTCGATGGGGATGAAATGATGATGACGAAGACTACACAGACACCCGGTCCCTGAGCGAAGAGAATCTCCAACTCAGTCGGGAATCGAACCCGGGTCCCCCAGCATCACAAGCCAGTGCGCTGCCCACTCAGCTACGGGGGCGGACGGGATTACTTGTGATTCTAACGGAAAGGAGAACAACTTTATATTCGTTGTGATACGGCGTCAAGTAGACTCCGAATTTCATCTTCACGAATTTCTTCACATGTGTCACATGCTGTGTCTATGCACGAATACTGCTGGCTGAAGGCTGCTTCGAAAGTATATGTCGTCCCATTGGGCCCAGACAAGCCTAATGGTCTATAGGTGACATTTCAGGCTCCTGGGAAAGCCAACCATGGAACCATGCATTCCTCAAGGCGTTTTTCGCATGTACTACACTGTGGTGACTTATATTATTCTGCTGGAGTATTACATTTGTCACTTTTCTCACGAAAGTTCCGAGAACAGTGTTTAAATATTTTGTGAATATTCAGCCTACCGTCAATAACTAACAAATCAGTTCTATTGCTATGTCCCAATACTTCTCAACGTCATGGTTTCAAGTATTGTAGTGATATTGGTCTCTATAATCACTTTTCCTCGCCAATTGACCTTGCTTTTTCTCCCTCAAACCTCCGTGGTCTGTGGTACCGTGTCGGTGTTACATGATGCAGAACAACTCGAGATATCAACCCAGCTACTAGCAGTTTTTTCCAACGGCTCTTGGTGCCGCACTGCCTGTTACCCTCGCCGGTAGTTCAGCTGTTACCAAGCACTGATTCGTGTAATTAATATTTATTTCTTCATTGCTCTCTTAGGTATAACGTCCTTCACATTACAACAAAAAATGTTACGTAAGATGTGAGGTCTATTAACGTAATCAAATTTATTATTTATGAACAATTTTATTCATCCTCTACTGAGCCATTTACTCAGTATACAAATACCTGTACCTTTATTATATCTCGACATTATAAACGCCAAGAAACACAAGGGAACGTTCACGTAAATATACCAAAATTTTCCAGACATTAACAGTTTTAACTGAAATTGCATACTGTTCGGTAATATCAGTATAGATTTCTAAAATATTTAATCTCGAACTGTTACTGATGATGTCATCTCATAAACTGAAGTCTATCCAATTTCAGTTTTTAGTTTCTATTGATGTACTGAAAGAAACAGTTTCGTGCTGGAATTCATTTTTATTGGGTTATCAATTGTGCAGTGACAATTTTTTCATTGAGAAGTAGGTCTAAATGTAAAACAACATTTGATTCATGTCTATATGAAGTCAGTTTTGCATGTGAAGCGAGATTAATCCATATAACTCGCGCAGAATACGGTGGCCGACGTGCAATGATCAGTTTTCGTCTAAAGCGCTCGGAGAAGTCATTCGTTTGTTCAGAAGGGAAGGCCGATAAGCGTTTTCCACCTTTCGGTCGGTCAACGATGACAGACTCGCACCCCGCAATCTTTCTCAAACAATTTTACAGGAAGTATTTGGTAAAAAAGTTCAGTTTTGCATTTCTTATAGCTTTGCATGTCAGGTTCATGATGGTTTGCCCATCATTTCGTTATAGGTCATAGTTATTGGGATATTTACGCGAAAGTAAGACATTGCCCGAAATTCGGAAAAGGGTGAAATGAAAACTAGGGGTGGCCACGATTTTGTGTTTGGTGCATATTACATAATATATTGTTGTGTATGAAATTTAGCTAACATATTGAATATTTATTTCGACTGTTGTAGAGATGTCTATCTGCCACCAATCTCGAGAAAATTTATCTGAAATAATACACACATTTACGATCGCGCCACCCCACCGATAACGCCAGAGTGAAATATCCACAACATTCTTCATATTTCATAAACGTTTTCAGATATCGAAATGAGATTTTGGCAAATGGTAGTCCCCAAAGAGCAGAGAATTTTACCATATCGTTATTATATACAACTTCCTTATCTACCGCGTTTTTCCGATAACTACAGACTGTTTTGGTGAAAGAATGTACACTACTGGCCATTAAAATTGCTACACCAAGAAGAAATGCACATGATAAATGGGTATTCATTGGACCAATATATTATTCTAGAACTGACATGTGATCACATTTTCACGCAATTTGGGTCATAGATCCTGAGAAATCAGTACCCAGAACAACCACCTATGGCCGTAATAACGGCCTTGATACGCCTGAGCATTGAGTCAAACGGAGATTAGATGGCGTGTACAGGTACAGCTGCCCATGCAGCTTCAACACGATACCACAGTTCATCAAGAGTAGTGACTGGCGTATTATGAAGGGCCAGTCGCTCAGCCACCATTGACCAGACGTTTTCAGTTGGTGAGAGATCTGGGGAATGTGCTGGCCGGGGCAGCAGTCGAACATTTTCTGTATCCACAAAGGCCCGTACAGACCAGTCGCTCGGCCACTATTGACCTGACGTTTTCAGTTGGTGAGAGATCTGGAGAATGTGCTGGCCGGGGCAGCAGTCGAACATTTTCTGTATCCAGAAAGACCCGAACTGGACCTGCAACATGCGGTCGTGCATTATCCTGCTGAAATGTGAGTTTCGCTGGGATCGAATGAAGGGTAGAGCCACGGGTCCGAACACATCCGAAATGTAACGTCCACTGTTCAAAGTGCCGTCAATGCGGACAAGAGGTGACCGAGACGTGTAACTAATGGCACCCCATACCATCACGCCGGGTGATACGCCAGTATGGCGATGACGAACACACGTGTCCAATGTGCGTTCACCGCGATGTCGCCAAACACGGATGCGACCATCATGATGATGTAAACACAACCTGGTTTCATCCGAAAAAATGACGTCTTGCCATTCGTGCACCCAGATTCGCCGTTGGGTACACCACCGCAGGCGCTCGTATCTGTGATGCAGTGTCAAGGGTAACCGCAGCCATGGTCTCCGAGCTGATAGCCTGATTATCCTCCTGAAGCCACCGATTGCATATTCTGCTAACAGCCATTGGATCTCGACCAACGCGAGCAGCAGTGTCGCGATACGATAAACCGCAATCGCTATAGGCAACAATCCGACGTTTATCAAAGTCGGAAACGTAATGGTACGCATTTCTCCTCCTTACACGAGGCATCACAACAACATTTCACCAGGCAACGTCGGTCAACTGCTGTGTGTGTATGAGTAATAGGGTTGGAAACGTTCCTCATGTCAGCACGTTGTACGTGTCACCACAGGCGCCAACCTTCTGTGAATGCTCTGAAAAGCTTATCATTTGAATATCAGAGCATCTTCTTCCTATCGCGTCTGTAGCACGTCATCTCCGTGGTGTAGCAATTTTAATTGCCTGTGCTGTAATTTTAAGGGGCATCGATAGCTGATGAAACGAGAAATGCAATGGGTCTTGGAATAACGTAAGTGAAGACATTTGTACAGAGGATGGGCTTTTTCATAAGCTAGTGACTTTATTTTTCCTCATTTCCACATTTATTAAACTTAATAAACTTCTATTTCAGAATTTTATCGCTTTTGTGTCTGCACAACATGTTAGTGAGGTGAGACCGTGTAAACTCCGCTGTGTTATGGCAAAAGAAGCAAATATTGACATGGCAACCAGGAAAAGTGTAGGTTTTACTAAAATTTCGCCATTCGTGTGCCTTCTCTGAATGCTGCGAAGGTTTAACAATTCAGGCGAAAATAAATGCTGCATTTTTGGGTGAATTATTTTTAGATACTAATGAAAGCAGGGATGACAGTAGATCTTTTAGAACGGTCACCATGCAAGTATGGGCGTGGAGGGGCCCTACTTAATATTTGCGAAAAATGTGAGCGTAGTCTTCAGTTTAGAACGGCACTTTCCCTTCCAGCTCTCGACATTTCCCCTATATCGCTCTGAGCGACCCCCACACCACAAAGATCTCCCCACAGTCCGCCAAACGACTGCTCACCCAGTGGTCACGGAATTTTGCTCGCAATTTAGGGACTGAAGGCCTTCCTTCATTAATGTCTCGATGGGTTGCCTAAACCTTGGGGCTTTCCCATTTGAGACCGTATCTGTATTATTGAGTTTCGTGAACGGATTGCACGTCTTGAATAAATGAAACTAGTTGTCACGGTTGAGATTTACGATAGCTTCTTGCAGGCTCTGGCGACAGAGTGTGAGTTAATGCAATTTATCTTTATGGTTTATTAGCGAACTGTTTACCAAAGACCTCGATAGAAGTTCATTTCTTTTTCTTTATGTGGTGTCACCTGCGCCGCCAGTATTCATGGCAGGTTTTACTCACCTTCTGCCATAGAGCCTCTGTACAAGTTTGTAAGCTTATTTCGGTTCTTCATATAGCCTAAAATTCTTTCAGAGTTCTTTCTCCGCTTCTGAATACATGTAATTCTAACTTTTGGGCGACAGAGACGTTGGATGTCAGTAGCTATGTCTTAGCTACATTACTCCAAACCGAAGCATTCTTTTACTGTTAGAAGAAACTAAATTTCTTGTCTCTTAGCTTATATTCATCTATTCTGTGCAGGTGTCAGGAAAAGCCAGTTTCCATCTATTTGTGTACTCCATATTGTGGTATATTTATTCATCCGTTCTACGTTTCCATCCATATTTATTTCGGACTACCACAATGATTTTTTTTCGGTTCTACTCTTCACTACCTCTTATCATTTCAGCCTGTCATTCATCAAACTGTAGACGCCATCTTAGAGGAAATTAATTATTTAATTCTTAAAATACCTTTTCTGACAAAGGTGTTTTTCTCATCTGCTGTCCCATACAGCCTCATCAATGCTTTTGATTTCTTTACTTTTCAGTCCTATCTATACAACCATCATCACAGTTTGCTTGATGTTTGTCACGGCTTTGATAGTTTCACTAGGAAAATTGAGTCTATTGTCATTATCTCCTTTTTCAAGTGGAGTGTTTCTTTGGGGCGTTGTTACAGAATTAAGTACAAACATAAAAATTACATATTGCTTATATTTAATGTTTTCCATGTTCTGAGATCCAAATTCTCACGATGTATTCTAGGACGCTAACTATACTCAGGGAAAATAAAGTGAAAGAATAAAATAAACTAAAACATTTTGTAAATTTTAAAAAGTTGAAAATAAACCAATAAAAATTACTCTTTATTCCGTTGGTTCTCCTTGCGAATATGACAATGTACTATACGTAAATCATTTCGCGTTACTTCTTATACATTTCATGTCAGTATATAATTGTTGTATTTATTCTGAAGAAAATGTCGTCGTTTCACTTGTCTTAATAATGATTAGAAATATAGGCTACCTTAAATTTTGCTACATTTTCTTCCAGTATTTAACGTATAGCTTTTGTATTAATTTGTCGTTTTTGCTATTGTTCTACTGGACACATTAACAGTTCTTTGTGTAAGTGGGCTGATAGCCATTTAATATTTACCGTAAAATATGCTTACTGATTCGATAGGTTTATTGTGTACCATTACCAAGCAGTACTTACGTTGAGAACTAAAATACTGAGTAATCTTCCAACTGAACTGAAAGTGTCTCGTATCTTGTAGAGCAGCAAGGTGTGCCGCAGTAGCAATGTGTCACTAACTTATCTTTCCCCGTTTGCAGCCAAAATTCGCTATTGCCGTGTCCTCAGATTCGTCTGAACAGCTCAAGTTTTTGTATTACTATCGAATTATTTAGTATTTGATTTTCATTGCCCTTGCGTAATCTACCTGCTGCCATATTAAAAGCCACATGCACGTCCAAAAGGGTTTTCTTTTGAAAGTATTCATGGGTAAGGCTTGCTGTGGAGGTTTATTATTCAGAACTTGGCAATCCCATGTTCTCTAGCCTGCTTAATGTGGAGTTTTCAGCTCGACCAAAGGACGAAACCAGTGACGGTTCAGTCACGTTCAAAGGCATCAGGAGGCTGTGGCGAGTTTGACTGTGAAGTCCTTACCCACACAGACACATTTAGTGCCAAAAGTGACATCTAGGAAGTATAGTCATTAAATTTTAAATATCACCTCAAAAATATAGAGGCTTACAACCAATTTTTATTTTTTTCAGGTAAAAGTCTGCACTGCTGGTACACTTTAAAATGCCTGCGCCACGGTGTCATAACACTGCGATAGGTGATGATAATGTTGATGTTTCGTTTGTTGGGCTGTCAACTGCGCGGTCATCAGCACCCGTACAAAGTCTCAAGCTCTGCACAGTTCAATCTAGCCACTTGCACGGTAATCATGAAATGATGAGGACAAAACACACACCCTGTCCCCGGGCATAGGATATCCTCAACACGGCCGTGAATCGAACTCGGGACACCGTCATCCAAGAAGCAGCAACGCCAGCCATTAAACCACGAGCTGGGGAATACTACGATAGAGGAGCCAAAGCCAATTGAGAAAGTGAAGATGACCTTCACCGTTTACATTTGACTCTTCTAGTGGAATGCTACGGTACTATGACTGCGGGATATAAATAGTACATAAAGTCCGGGAACACTTTCAATTATTTATTCACAAGAAATAAACGTTGTACAGATGTCATACATAGAGAATTATGAAGAGAAACTCTTGAAAGGTTTCTTTACAAACATTCCATATGCGAACCAAGAGTGACAAGGCAGACGTGCATACGGTAACCGAATTCTTACCGTACTCGTCCAAGCATGGCATCGTCAACTGTGGCAGTCGCTTCCCGTTTTCTTTCCCGGAGCTCTGCTACGTCACGTTGTAGAGGCGGTACATACATCAGTCCTTTAATGTGTCCTTGTTGGTGGCTTCTTACCGTAGTTGCCGGCCGGAGTGGCCGTGCGGTTCTAGGCGCTACAGTCTGGCATCGAGCTACCGCTACGGTCGCAGGTTCGAATCCTGCCTCGGGCATGGATGTGTGTGATGTCCTTAGGTTAGTTAGGTGTAATTAGTTCTAAGTTCTAGGCGACTGATGTCCTCAGAAGTTAAGTCGCATAGTACTCAGAGCCATTTGAACCGTCTTTTTTCCCGTACTTGGTTCGAAACATTCGTTGAACAGACTATCAGTAAATTACCAAACTACCCTCTGGAGGTATACATGAAAAAAAAAAAACTTTCAGGGTTTCCCTTCAAAATTACATACGTAAGATATCTGTACTACGTTTGGTTCTTGTGCAATAAATAATTGAAACTGTTCCCGGATTTTATGTACACCCAGTATGTACCAGGACAACAGGCACATACATGCAGTCAAACAAAATTTTTATGTTTATCGTGACAGTACACGATTACCTACAAACAAAGAAAATATTAACTATGGAACACATATTTTTTCGACGTGATAGTTAGAACTTTATGATTACACCTCTTGCAAGAGGGGTTTTTACCAACCATTAGCTCTAGGAAATTCATGTGATTGACTTCACTGGTTATTTAAATACACTCCTGGAAATGGAAAAAAGAACACATTGACACCGGTGTGTCAGAACCACCATACTTGCTCCGGACACTGCGAGAGGGCTGTACAAGCAATGATCACACGCACGGCACAGCGGACACACCAGGAACCGCGGTGTTGGCCGTCGAATGGCGCTAGCTGCGCAGCATTTGTGCACCGCCGCCGTCAGTGTCAGCCAGTTTGCCGTGGCATACGGAGCTCCATCGCAGTCTTTAACACTGGTAGCATGCCGCGACAGCGTGGACGTGAACCGTATGTGCAGTTGACGGACTTTGAGCGAGGGCGTATAGTGGGCATGCGGGAGGCCGGGTGGACGTACCGCCGAATTGCTCAACACGTGGGGCGTGAGGTCTCCACAGTACATCGATGTTGTCGCCAGTGGTCGGCGGAAGGTGCACGTGCCCGTCGACCTGGGACCGGACCGCAGCGACGCACGGATGCACGCCAAGACCGTAGGATCCTACGCAGTGCCGTAGGGGACCGCACCGCCACTTCCCAGCAAATTAGGGACACTGTTGCTCCTGGGGTATCGGCGAGGACCATTCGCAACCGTCTCCATGAAGCTGGGCTACGGTCCCGCACACCGTTAGGCCGTCTTCCGCTCACGCCCCAACATCGTGCAGCCCGCCTCCAGTGGTGTCGCGACAGGCGTGAATGGAGGGACGAATGGAGGCGTGTCGTCTTCAGCGATGAGAGTCGCTTCTACCTTGGTGCCAATGATGGTCGTATGCGTGTTTGGCGCCGTGCAGGTGAGCGCCACAATCAGGACTGCATACGACCGAGGCACACAGGGCCAACACCCGGCATCATGGTGTGGGGAGCGATCTCCTACACTGGCCGTACACCACTGGTGATCGTCGAGGGGACACTGAATAGTGCACGGTACATCCAAACCGTCATCAAACCCATCGTTCTACCATTCCTAGACCGGCAAGGGAACTTGCTGTTCCAACAGGACAATGCACGTCCGCATGTATCCCGTGCCACCCAACGTGCTCTAGAAGGTGTAAGTCAACTACTCTGGCCAGCAAGATCTCCGGATCTGTCCCCCATTGAGCATGTTTGGGACTGGATGAAGCGTCGTATCACGCGGTCTGCACGTCCAGCACGAACGCTGGTCCAACTGAGGCGCCAGGTGGAAATGGCATGCCAAGCCATTCCACAGGACTACATCCAGCATCTCTCCGATCGTCTCCATGGGAGAATAGCAGCCTGCATTGCTGCGAAAGGTGGATATACACGGTAGTAGTGCCGACATTGTGCATGCTCTGTTGCCTGTGTCTATGTGCCTGTGGTTCTGTCAGTGTGATCATGTGCTGTATCTGACCCCAGGAAAGTGTCAATAAAGTTTCCCCTTCCTGGGACAATGAATTCACGGTGTTCTTATTTCAATTTCCAGGAGTGTATATTTCCAGTAAATTGTCCCGTTTGCATGAATTCAGTGTAGGAAACTTTTTCACAACGACGCTTGTATCATTTGAAAATGGAAATTTGGTGATCATGTAATCAAGTGTAATGTCATACTCATATAAACCGAGTTAATTAAGGTCCTGGAACATAACTTTTTATTCAGCGCTCAAGTCTTTTTCAAATTCTTGACTGGGGATATTACGTTCATGTTCACCCAAATTACTGCATAGTATTTAAGAAAAATCCTGGAAACATCCCACCTTTAATGATCTTGTCACCGTTGGGACGGTTTTATTACTTTTCGTTTCTCTCTTGTACACATAGTACCTTCCGGTTGTCGGAATTCAGCCTGAGGGAGAAGAGGCAAGAGAAATATAGCTAAGGTATCAATAGCGATCCTACTGGAGCAGTGAAAAAGTTTCCAGGCCTAACAAAAAGTACATATTTTCCACATCAGCTCTGTTATTCAGGGATTATTGATACAGTACTGTTACAAAGAGAGGAAAACGTGTCATAAAATACTATGAAATCGAAGCACTCAGCAGACAACATCCATTAACATACCCAATCTACGAATACATACTCTACTTAGAGGTTGGGCAATCTGTGGTAAATAAACATCCTAAAATTTTGCTACTTGTTTAATTTTGCGTTCTTTGTAGGCTATACATATTTTCCTGTGACATGTTAGCTATAGTAAATTAACTGCTTTGAATTGTTCATTGCGCTGCTATTGATAGCTCTGTATTGACGAAAATATTTCACAGTAGACATCTGAACAGATACAGCTGTAGTAATTTGCTCTAAGATTTAGTTCCTTATTCTCTACGTAGACTGATGGATAGACGGATAAATATTTATTGGCGCTCTTTATCTTGGTGTTTAGCAACTATTTTGTATGTTTCGCGAATGTCAAGACAATGAATTATGAGGCCTTCGTATGTCAGCTTACCAATGATTGCGAAGACACGACCTGGCAATACTTGATGAAAGACATTAGTCAGTCTAACGGGTAAGACGTATGGTTGTCAAGGTACGTGATATTTTCTGCTGCAAACACATTAAAATACCATGTTATAAAATATGCGTACTATATTAATCATACCACTTTTAACTGAACATTCCACAGGAGCAGAAATCATTAATGGAAAGAAAGAAATGTGACCAAGATACTCAAATTTCAAACTTTTGTTTCTCTGAAACTCGAAGAACCTCGTCATACAATGTATTTTCTACCTCAAACAATGAAATTAAAATGATATATTACAGATTTTCGGATTTCATGACATACTCAGTTTTTCTTTGCTTTATTGCCAAAACACGACTGGTTGCTGGTTCTTTGTCCTGGAGCTAGAGGAGATTTCCTTTTGTAATACGAGCCATTTTTCACATTTCTTTCCCTTGATATATACCGAATACAAGATGTCTTAATCTTAACTAGAGGAACAATATGATTCATCCCAGAAAACACAGTTTATAACCATTCCAGCAGATGACATAAACTTAGCCTTCTATGGTGATAGTATATAACCTTAAAACAACTAGTTTTACTGCTGTTATTTTCTGCCGTCTCATTCGTAGTGACAAATAAGTGGCAAAAGTAATTTACATTACGTTTACAACGCTCCAAACACCACTGAATAAGTAGTTCACATTTTATTTTGATAATCGTTTTACACTTACGACAGATGTCTTGCACAACCCTTGTTCCTTATCAAGTTCCTGTGGCTTCAGTTGCAAGTATTTCGTTTAGCCGTAATCTCCTTATTATTCGATGTATATTTAGTGTTCCATTTCTAGAGGTTTTCATATATGAATGAGTTCGGTCATCCATTGATTGACCGTTGGTAATGAAAGAAAGGGTCCTTATAAGACTTCACAACCTTTGAATGAGTTAGAGGATGAAATGTTCAAAGCACATTTTACTAAAACAAGAAACAAATAATTATGCGTACAGATTAAATAATTCTAGAGAATATTTTTCAGCTTTACGTGTACAAGTTACACCGTCTCTTTAACTACTGAAAACTTTATATCTCTAGCAGGCCAAGTGCCCGCATTATCATAGCGTTACTGACTAATTTTCGAACATTATCATCACTACTGTTTCCCCACACGTCCTTCAATTGTGTGCACGCTGATCTCATTATTCATCAAAACTAGATATTTCCGCCATTAGGGAGTGTCTGCGATCCTTATTTTCAAAAAAATGGCCAATTTCGACCTACAGATATATTTCTTTTAATTTATACATTTTGCTGTTTTGTTTGAAAATAAAGAAAGCGATCTGCATACTGAAACTATCATTTTGGTTCTACTTGTTCACACAATTGACTGTGGAAGCCTCATTGTTTTCGACAGTCTTCAGGATGTTAGATGGAAGACCCCTCAAAGTAACTCATGTAAAACGGCTTACATCATTCATTTCAGTTTTAAAACGATCTAAAGATGAAAAATTGAACAAACTTTACTTGTAGGCGTTTGGTGCGCAAAGTAATAATTGGAAAAAACATTCTAAATTGTATAATGAAGACTTTACATTGTTGTTAGTCTGGATAGGGGCTGCGTTATGAACGTTCACGCTTTCGCACGTGGATGACACGAACACCAGTGGTGGTGTACACAATGGCACACATTTGTCTAGAGTTTTTTCTTAGGTGCTGTACATCGCAGTGTATTCCGCGCTAAAAATAAAAATATCTTGTCTCAGTAATAAATCTGGGTCAATATTTCATTCGAACTTTCTGCTGTCTGACTTCTAGCATGTGGTCTAACTGCGCAGCATAGTAAGAGGATCAATGGAGTTGAAAGCAATGGAGAGGGAATACTTGGAAGATGAGTCTGTGAGGCGGTCCAAAACACGCGCTCGTTGCTGTTAGGAAGACACCCACATTCCGAGAACTGGGAGAAGGCAAGCTAACGCTGTGTCAGCTAACACCAGATCTCGCTGGCCAATGGGAAGCGTCGCTAAGGGCAACGGAATGAGGCTGCTGCGTCACCGCCTCCATGCCGATGGCTCGTGCGGGGGTAAGAGCGGCCAAGAACGTATTGCACAACTGCTGTAAGATCCACGTATTTACAACCACACCTTAGACAACAATGATGGAACTTAGTGCTACACGTGAGGTTGACGTCGACCAAAATTTCTCATTATACATTTCTTAATTTAGAGCCATATGAGGGAAGAGGAATGAGCACTACAAATTACAAAGATCAAGAAATAACTCTACTACTCAACCATGTGAAATAAGAAACGTGACTTTAGGTGGTTCCACGCACCATATCGTACAGTTTAGGAAACAGGGCAACAATGTTATCTGTATAGTTACATTTAGTTTGCATTTATGATTATACTTCATGATTGTCATAAAGAGGCAGTGAAATTTAGTTTAAATAAAAATGTAAAAATTCATGCTTTTTATTGTTATGCGCAAAACTAGAGTATAAATTAACCTTTTTTGGCTAATACATTTCGTTAAATCTCTCCCGTAAACTTTCCCTGCTTCTTGATGAGTCTTTCGTACACTTATCCGTCCATGAATTGGTGGCTGGCTGCTATAATTTTATTTCGTTTCTATCCTTTACAATGTCCTCTGTATAATATGTTTACTGAACTTTTATTAACTCCATGTACACAGCTATTCTTCTGTTATCTAAGTGAAGAATACTTTCCGGCTGTTTACAATTGTTCACTTTTACAATTTGCCGAGATTATGTTAGCCATATCTCTCTGAACGTTCAGCTTAACTATGGTATTCTAATGCCTTTGTGTTGAATCCTCTTTGTTGTACGGGCTCTGTGTGATTCAATAGGGTTTTGCCGTTTAAATATTTGCTCACTTCGTGAACTACACGATGAAGTCTTGAGTGTTGGATGCTTACTAATACTTAGGTAATTCATAATATGCACCGCAGGACTGTATCCCATCCTTAGCCTACTGAAGCAAATGACGGCAATTAAGGCAGGAATTTTCTACGCTGCTCCAATTTCCTCAATGCTCCCTGAGGAGTTCAGTAAACGTACACAACAATGACAAATATTAGGACAATAGAGGGCTTACTTAGGAAAACTTAAGCTCTAGTCAACTCGTAGGTTGGCTTGACAATCGCAATGATGTCCTAGGCATGGTTCTACGTGGAGTGGTATGCACTTATCCTACAACCTCACTGACATTGCTAGTTATAAGGCGAGCTGCAGTTTAACGCAGACGTCGAGCTAAGGTGCATTTTTGCATTTTTTACATTACAAAAGTCATTTCCAAATGTGAAAAAAGCGATAAGTAATCGAGTCCGAGACCCATATATTTCTACTAAAAGGTAAGATTGTAGGTACCAGGGCATATTAAGATGTTAACAAGCAGATACTGTAGCCATGGGAGCAGAAGTGTAGTTTGCAGTTCCTATGTATGATGTTGCTTCACTATTTGTTGTGTAAGGGATCAACTGTGTGCTGCGAATCAACAAAGAAGTCGGACGGGATGTGTTAGTTTTAAACCAGTTCAGGATTTCTAGTGATCACAGGCTAGTTAGGTACGAAATAAAACAGTACATTAAGTTAGGGAGTACTAAGACACAAAGCATAAATCTAGTTTTAGTTCTTCAAATAGTTTAGGCATAAAAATATAAAGACACCAGTTGCGTTTTACGAGAAAATATCAGTAAGTACAGTGAGACGAATATATGGGAAATAAATACGAAGAGAAGTTTGCAAAAAAAGTCACTTATAATGGACAGACATAATATAAAGTCATGCAGGATGTCAGAAACACTGTTTTGACGAGCAAGGAGGTCATACTATAAGAATGAGTGCATTCCAGAAGCACTCTCAGGTGAAGTAGCGAAAGCAATTCATTGCGTGAAAATAAAAGGGAAAGAACACACGAGAGCGATCGGATAACTGTGGAAACAATAAAATCAAGGAGAGAGGTAGTGAAAGCTAAATTTGAGCAATGAAACACAAAAATATTTTTAATCGAGAATGAAGGAAGCAGAAGAAGTTTAAGAACTGCCGACCCGACAGTCTCGTGACAGCATGTATACTTACTTACAGGAATCCTTGATTTTCGTCTGGAAAAAGCTTAACGCCTCATCCAAGGAAAAGAGCGAGCTGGCTTTAGAAGTGGGTATATACGTAAGATGGACGATCTAAACGTTTCAACGACGTTATAGGCAGAATCAACAACGAAAAGTTGCTAGTTTGATTGGCGTAAACAGGCTACGAGCAAGCGGTAGACTCTGCCACAAAAAAGGCCGTGTGGCAATATTTGCGCGCCAAGGGACAGCAGCTACCTACATGAGTTTGTGGAACAATGTGTACGAGGGGGAATTGAAAAGAAATGGTTGCGAGTATTTTATTCTGTTCTGTAAATCGGATGACGTGTTACATGTCATGCGTATTACTCGGTCGACCTCCCTATTCCGCTGAAGCAAGTGGTAGCCCTCTTCCGCCAGAGGGCTCCGAATTGTAGCGTGTTATGTTGCGGTGTGTAACGTATGGCGGTGCGTGAGACACCCTCAGAAAACCGAAAGTACGAATTCAAAGAGTTCGTCGATACATGGAGCACTCTCACCTTCAACATGACAATGACAGACTACACACGAGTCATCTGCAACAATCCGGCGTCTTTGGCTCAGTGTCACCGATCATTCTCCATACAGTCCCGACATCGCCACATTAGAGTTTCATCTGTTTCGAAAACTTAAAGAACGCCTTCGAGGACTTCACTTTCATTGTGATGTAGCGGTGCAAGCAGAGGTGAGTTTGTGCCACCGTCAACTAAGTCAAACATTCTACAGTGACGGTTTGAACCACCTCATCTCTCGTTGAAGAAATATGTTCGTCACCAGGGTGACTACACAGAGAAAGAAATATACAGAAATGAAGAATAAATTTGTAGAACGTTAATTAAGTTTGTTCTACTTGAAAGGTCTTTGCATGAAAAAAAATCGGAGGCATTCCTTTCCAGCACGCCTTCATGCAGCAGAGATATAGCTTCCATTCGTTTACATTAAGAGGGTGAAGAGCGCAGAATTGAGAAAGGAGTAAGCAAATGTGACTTTCATCCAGTAAAACTACTTCTGTAATCTTCAGATCATTAGAATGGGGTGAAGAAGGATTACGCGTTAACTGATCTTAACTGAATCACCTTGCTTTTGCAGATAACCCTTTTTTGCTTCAGATTGAGAAGATCATCAGCAACGGATAGAGGAACTGAACAGATATGGTATGACAATAGGCTTGAAAATGAATTCCAGTAAGTCCAAAATAATCTGTAATAAGGAGGAGGAGGATATTGCTGTTTAACGTCCCGTCGACAACGGGGTCATTAGAGACGGAGCACAAGCTCGGATTAGGGAAGGATGGGAAAGGAAGTCGGCCGTGCCCTTTCAAAGGAACCATCCCGGCATTTGCCTGCTGTGATCTAGGGAAATCACGGAAAACCTAAATCAGGATGGCCGGACGCGGGATTGAACCGTCGTCCTCCCGAATGCGATGTAATAAGTACCCTCACAGGAAAATAGTAGAAAATAATCACGTGCTTACAGAAATTGTTGACGAATTTGTATAAGCAAGACAACTGAATACAGCAAGAGGGTGGACACTTAAACATTTAAATACGAATGTATAAACAGCTTGAAGTACATTTTGAGAATGAGGACGTGGCATTGCATGGGTATTTGTTTATTCCAACCTGCTGTTAGTCCATATCCTCCCGCCCCTCTCGGTCCATCTCCTCCTTCGCCCTCTCTCCCTCCATCTCCTCAACCCCTCTTCTGTTACTCTCCTCCAGCACCTCAGTCCCCCCATCTCCTCCTATACCTCCCTCTGTGTGTCTGCTCTTCCCTCTCGCTCTGTCCATGTGCTCCTTCAACCTCTGTCCATCTCCATAACTCCCAATCATTTTCGATCTCCTCCTCCTTCCCCTCTTTGTCCATCTCTTCCTACAAGCTCACTTGCTCATCTACTCCTTCCATTTCTCTCTATCCATCTCCTTCACCCCCTCTCTCTGCCTCCCTCCTCCTGTCCCTCACTCCGTCCATCTCCTCCATCTTCCCCTCTCTCTGCCTGTCTTTCTTCCCCTGTCCCTGACCATCTCCTACGTTTTCCTTTCTCTGGCAATCTCCTCTGCTCTTTTCTCTTTGTCCATCTCCTCTCCTTCCCTTCCTCTCGCCATTCACTTGTCATCCCTCCCTCTTCATCTCCTCTTCCCTATCTCTCTGCTACTATTTCTGTCCATCTGCTCTCTATGTTCTACGTCCATCTGCTCGTCTACCTTCTCTCTGTCCATTTTCACCTCGCCTCTCTCTCAAAAGATCTAATGGCTCTGGGCACTATGGGACTAAACATCTGAGGTCATCAGTCCCCTAGAGCTTAGAACTACTTAAACCTAATTAACCTAAGGACATCACACACACCAATGCTCGAGGCAGGATTCGAACCTGCGACCGTAACGGTCGCACTGTTCCAGACTGACGCGCCTAGAACCGCTCGGCCACACCGGCCGGCTCGCCTCTCTTTGTCCATTGCCTTCTCCCTCACAGTCTGCGTCAATCTCCTACTTATCCATCTTTTTCTGTCCGTATCCCTTCTAGTCCCTTCTTTGCCCACCGAATCACACCCACCCCAATAGGATGCTGATGGTTCTTACATTCGCAGTATTGCTTTAAAGATCGTAACTAATATGTGTCCAAATTTGATTGAAATCGTTCCAGGTGTTTAGGATGAGCTTTTGACCTGTGGATTTGCCCTTTTACGCCCGTGTAAAATGTTTTTCGAAAAGTGCTGTGAATAGGGTTAGTAATCAAGAAATAATAAATTTAAACGTCATGTACGATGCGGCAGTTTTTCTTGCCTCTCAGTGTTTATGGCGTTAAATCTCGTGAGCTATGCGTCGTTCAGTGATATAATTCTGTTGTTACATTCAGTGATATACGGAAACAGTGTCTGCAAACGTGTTGCGAATGCAGTCAGTAAAACGACCGCTGTGGGGGAGTGGTTCTAGGCTCTTCAGTCCGGAACCGCGCTGCTGCTACGACCGCAGGTTCGAATCCTGCCTCGGGCATGAATGTGTGTTCTGCCCTTAGGTTAGTTGGGTTTACGTAGTTTTAAGTCTAGGGGACTGATGACTTCAGATGTTAAGTCCCATAGTGCTTAGAGCCATTCGAACAAGTTTTTGCAGTCAGTCGTAAAGAGAAAATAAATTAAAACATCATACTTCATACTGCAGTTTTATTGTATGAAGAGCGAAAATGTAAGAAGCAATAAACGTTTTACTTTCGTCATTTTATAGGAGTTAATGCGATAAAATATTTGTTAAAAATTTGAAATTATCTGTAAAGTTTGTAGCAAATCACTAAGTAATGTCATCCTCAAATACTCGCTGAATAAAATATTGATATTCGTGTCTCTTGGGCTACACGCCTTTTTAACATTCGTCTTTCCGAATGCGAGTCCGGTGTGCTAACCAAGACTGTTAAAGAGTGTGAAAGAGGTGGCTTGGCATACAGCGAGACGAAATGATGGGAGATGGGCTAAAGTTTTCCTGTGTTGGATTCCTTGTAATAAAAAAGATGTAGAAGGTAATGTAATGGAAGGGGGATTGATGTTATAAACAAACATACAGAACAAATTTTGCGAAAAGTGGTATCTCGTGTTGTACAGAAGAAAGTCTGGAAGTGTCCTATATCATACAGTGGGCTATAAACGGCTGCTGATGACTTACACGAACAGAAAAAGAAAACTTTCGTGACGCAAAAGGTATGGGATTTTGCATTTGTGTGACTGGCTGTTTGATGTAACGGAAACTTTAGAGCTCTATAAATTGTACATACATGGCCAATTTCCCCATACTTAAATCCGTTCTCCTATCAATGAACCGCAACTACGTAAAGAGGCCAGAAAATGTAATGACTAATGTGTTCAGTATCTCGAACACAAAAACATGTAATGTATAAAATAGTAACCATACAATATTTGTATGACGAAAACATAGAAACCATCACTAGCAATGAAGATGTTTGGGGGCATGCCCTTACGGCTTTGGAGTTGCCTCTAAGAGAGACAGACAGAGGCGACCGCAAGCAGAGAGTTATGTAGGAGGTTGGCCAAACGCTGTCCTAGCCGATACTACTTATCACTGGCCAATTCGAGGCGTCTCCACGGGCCAACGGAGGCGCTGCTTACATGTACAGTGGTTGCATCGTTATCTCTCTATTGATAACATGTATTGGGGAAAGAATGGCGTGCAGAATGTGGCCTCGCAACGGGAAGCTCCACTACCTTACCACTAAATCTCAAGTCACAATAAAAATAACGGGAAATATGTATCCACCGATGGTCGTTAAGTCTAATCGTAATTTCGACTCAAACATCTGCCGTCATCAGCTTGTTGTTAATGCACAGAAAAACGGAGAATCAGAGCGAAGGACATTCGACTCTAATTTTATGAGATTGTAAAACCAAGTCGTTCCATAGTAAATAAATTATTCCGATGTAGAGTATGAGGTAAGCATTACGACAGCGACTGAAGTGTAATTTTATTGAAATTTACGACCAACGAGGTACAATTACGAGATGTGTCATGAAAATGTTACACGATAAGTACATCTGGCATCAGCAATATAACTAAGGTTGTTGGAAGGGTGTTGAAATGACAATAAGACTCACTTCACCTGAGAATCTCCAAAACAAACAGATTACGTAGACGTGAAGACAGTGGGTCTGCAGATTTGTAGAAGATGGATTGCTGTGTAGTGCGAATGAGAATAATAATCATTATAATGATGACGATAATAATAATAATAATAATAATAACTCAACAGTGAATGGCGAAATGCATTTGACCTAACTTAGTGTTTGAAACGTGAGACATGGATTATGACGCTCATCGTTAAACTGAAAGCTGTTGAACATTTCCATACGATCAACTGCTATGGCGCTTCTTCTAAAGAAATAGGGACTCGCAATGTGTGCAGTGTGTAAGTTCTCGCTACGGACCACCATTCGGAAACTTTTACAGTTAGTATTACCTTAACATATTACAGGCTAATCTATGTAGCATTCATTCGTCAATTGTAAAAAATGTTCACATCTGATTTGATCATCTTGCCTTAATATTTTAAAGTTAATTTGTTGCTTTACAGTATTCACAGAACTATAGTGAAAATTAATTATATGGCCATTATTCATCACTAAGCATTAAGTCGCCGAAGTGGCATCGACTCGAAAGACTTGCACCAGGCGAACGGTCTACCCGACGGGAGGCCCTAGCCACAAGGCATTTCCATTTCCATCACTAAGCAATCGATTATGATGTAGACATACGGATCACAAACACTGTCACCCGTTGTGCTCCTCCCCCACTATATTCCACACAGCCGCCGAAGATCATAACAATAATATGTATAATTCTTCACCTTTTGATGTAGTTTAACCCATGAGTCTATGTATAATAAACGCCTTTCCCATTTTGCGGCGCACTGCCGAGGCGCACATGGGTCCTCCCCCTGTGTTTCAGACCCTGGTGGCATTTCAATCCAGTAAGCGGCAGCAGTAAAACAATGCAACAGATTGCTCGGCGTTTCCAGGCGTTTCCTTTGTGGAATCTGATGGTCAGTATCGATTTCCCAACCCATGAGGTGTAAGGCCACGTCGCTCGCGTCAGGCATCTGCCAAGTTGAATTCAGTAAGGTCATCTGCATCAGTTATCGAGACTCGAACATTTTCTTTATCTTCGCCATCCTGTCGTAAAATACAGTAGCATAGTACATAAACAAGGTCATCTCGAAGTAGAAAGTATGGTTCTCTGCTAAGCTGTGCATCACATACTCATCTCTTTCTTTCTGGCCGATTCTGGCATAATTCTTACATTTGGTTCTGTACTAAAAAGTGTCTGAACTCCTGCTTCCCTTGGTATTTAAAGGGGATTGGAACATGAATGAAATACCTTTTTCAGTCACTGCTGTGCCAGTTATTGCGGCGAACGTACCAGCACAATGCAAGAAGGCAATTTTCGGTATCATGCATCGGTCTTGTCGCTATAGTTAGATGCATTCAGCATCTACATCTACATACGTACTCCATTAGCACAATACGGTAAATGCAAATGTCTTGTGACTAGGTCCTCCCGTCTGGTAGACCGTTCGCGGGTGCAAGTCTTTCGATTTGACACCACTTCGGTGACTTATGCGTAGATGGCGACAACACAACACCCGACCCATCCGGGAATCGAACCCGGGCCCTTAGTATTGACATTCTGTCACGCTGACCACTCAGCTACCGGGGGCGGACAGCACAATGTGATACGTAGCGGAGGATACCGTGTACCAATACTGATCATTAACGTTCCTGTTCCACACGCAAACAGAGCGAAGGAAAAATGACCGTTCATATGACTCCGTACAAGCCCTATTTGCCGGCCGATGTAGCCGAGCGGTTCTAGGCGCTTCAGTCTGGAACCGCGCGTCAGCTACGGTTGCAGGTTCGAATCCTGCCTCGGGCATGGATGTGTGTGGTGTCCTTAGGTTAGTTAGGTTTAAGTAGTTCTAAGTTCTAGGGGACTGATGACCTCAGATGTTAAGTCCCATAGTGCTCACAGCCATTTTTGAACAAGCCCTATTTCTCGTATCTTACCTTTGTAGCCCTTACCCTAAATCTATGTTGGCGGAAGTAGAATCCTTCTGCAGTCAGTATCAAATAACAGTTATCCCTATTTTCTTAATAGTGTCCCTCGAAAAGAACGTCGCCTTCCTTCCAGGCATTGCTATTTGAGTTCCCAAAGCACCTCTGTAATTCTACTGGTAACAAATCTAGCAGCGCTGCTCCGAATTGCTTCGATATCCTCCCACAATTACACATAGTGTGGATCCAAAACACTCGAGCAGTACTAAAGATTAGGTGGCAATAGGGTGCTGTATGCAGTACCCTTTACAGATGAACCGCACTTTCAAAAAATTCTCGCAGTAAACCTAAGTCGACCATTCGCCATTCTTACTACAATCCCTTACATGGCCGTTATATCATAACGCTTTGCAACGTTACACCCAGATATTAGAATGATGTGATCGTATCAAGCAGGATATTATTAATACTACATTCATACATAACAGGTTTTTTATTCCAATTCATCTTCCGCACAGTGACTAACAGAGTCCTCTATGGTTATAGTGAATTACTTCAAGATTTACGTTTTGTTAAGCAAAATATATATATGGAGACAAAGACAAAAAATTCTAATCATTGGCCTTAGACCTCCAGCAAGATTATTATTTGACCGTAGCTACTTAACATGACTACCAAATCTGTAAGTATTCACTGTATGAGAACATTGGCAATAACACCGTATTTCATATGCTCCCTCCCCTGTCATATCCCATCGACAAATGCGCACGCAAGCGCACACACACACACACACACACACACACACACACACACACACACACACATCCACACACACATACACTCACAGAGAGAGAGAGAGACTTGCTAGGCGAGTTACAACACTGGAGAAGGAAAGCTCCACCTCTAAACTGCCGTTAACATTATCATAACCAAGATTGACACGAAGTTATCAGCCACAGCACAGTGATACATCTTTCCATACCTACCTACACCACAGATGATGAACAGATTCAAACAATGTCCGATAAATGAGATTGTTCAGATAGTTAAGCGAGGAAAAAATTTAAAATATGACGAGAGACTGGAATTCGGTAGCAGGATTGGAAGACAAAATAGCAGGAACACATAGGCTTGGGGGAAGGGTTGAAAGTGCAAGCCACCTGGCAAAACTTTTCAGAGTATAATTTAATCACCTGGAATACTCTGGTTAAGGATCATGAAAGAGGATGCATATTTGGAACAGAGTTTTCGAAACCAGATTTTTAATTGTAAGATATTTCCCAGTGAAGACACAGACCGACGATAATTGACTGATTATGATCTGCAGTTTACAACTAAAGAGATAGTAAGAGGTAACAAGTTAAGGAGATGGAGTCGGAATAAGTAAGGACTCAGATATTTTAGATAATCTTAAAGGAACCGTTAGGCAATGACCGACTGAAATAGAGAAAGGAATCCATTACAATAATAATGGTTATCTTTCAGAGAAGAAGTAGTGGAAGCAGCAGAGCACCTAAATGGAAAAAAGGAATAGTAGAAATCCTTGGATAAAACACAATATATTGAAAGAAATTGAATACAGGAGGAAACATAAAAATACAGCAAATAAAGTAGGTCATAGGAAACAGATATGTATAAAAAATGACGTTAACAGAGGGTCCAAAACCGTAACTGCGATTTTACACTTCGAAAACACAAATGACGAAATTAGATAAGAAGAAGAGGGAGGAAAACTTCGCTCAAAAGAGAAGCAACTCTCAAGAGCTCATTTGGCAAGCCAAAACTAAGTGACGAAGAGAAGGCTGGAAGGTAGAAGGAATATGTAGAGAGGAGACGGGGAGGGGCTATGTAAACTAACATGAGCACGATGTTAGTTAGATTCCTGTTAAATGACTATTTTCGCAAGGCAATACAGATCCTACGTCTTTGCTTAGTAGACAGACTGAGGAAAGGCTAACCAGTTTTTATAGCATTTGTATATTTAGAGAAAGGTTTTGACAGTCTTAACTGAAAGACACTCCTGGATACTGTGGAGGTATCAGCGATAAAACACAGGGGCACAAGATATTCTACGACTTGTACAGAAACCAAACTGCAGTTGTAAGACTCCAAAGACTTAAAACGGAAGCAGTAATTGAAAAGGCAGGAGCAGAGAGGATATAAAATGCAGACAGCCCACAGCAAGGAAAGCGTTTCTGAAGAAGAAAATTTGCTGACAACGAAGATAAATTTAAATGTCAGGTAGTATTTTATAAAGCTATTTGTATGGGGTGCAGCCTTGTGGTAAGCGAAACGTGGATGATGAACGGTACTGTCAAGAAGACAATGGAGGATTTCAAAATGTGGTACTAAAAAAGAATGCTGAAGGGATGATATGTAGGTCGTATAACTAAGGAAAAGGTACTGGAATAAACTGAAGTGGAAAAGGAAATTATGGCACAACTTGGCTAAAAGATGGGACCAGTTGAAAGGACACATTCTGAGTCATCAAGGAATCGTCAGTTTGGTAATGGAGGCTAAGTTGTAGAAAGAGACTAAGGCTTGCCAACGGTAAGCAGATTAGAATGGATGTACGATGCAGTAGTTACGTAGAGATGTGAACGCCTACGCTGGATAGGCTATCGTGGCGCACTGTATCACCACGGTATTCAGGCTGAAGAGCATAGCAAACAAATAGTGAGACGAATTGTATTTCTTGTTAATACGACCCAGATGCAAATAACATCACATTTTATTAGGTAGGTCAGCTGCGTATTTATTGCCAGAATATTTGTTTAACATAGTCTCTAGCGTATATCACTTGTGATGTATTTGTGTATGTATCTCTGTTACTGTTCAGATATTATTCTACTATTTTATCTGTTGATGTAAGAAGTGAGTTTACTCTTACCTGAACATCTCCACATTTAAACCAAAACTCAAATCAGCTGAAAACCAAAACTTCCAACCACCCTCTGACAGCTACTGCATTCACATTCAACTTTCTATAACTCGCTCTGGACAACAGAAGAAGAACAGAAATGAACAGACATTAGTTTTCAGCATACAATTCGTTGTATTAGCAACATGTAGATAAACAAACTAAATAGGAAAAGAGAAAGTTAACTTTAAATCACAACAGTGAGTGACCGAAGAATAATAGTGCTCTACACCAGTTGGCGCAAAGAACATAAAAATTGTGAAGAAAAAAGTACGAAAATGAAAAGTGCTTATGTTCTGTAACTCAAGTTTTAGTGCAAATTTCAGCATGTCACCATATGAGAGGAAACGTATAAGTCAGGCAAAAGCTCAGTTAACTATATGTAATCCCTTATTTACGTAAAAAAGTAAGATGTGAATTGTTTTACAGGACTAAAATGTCGCATATCAAAACAAAATTGGATCATTCCACTGAAGATGCTTCAGAGTTAAGGTCGGAACGCGTCTGGAACAAATATAGTACATTGCAGCAAGAAAAAGCGTTTTCACGAACAGAACGAAATAATCAATAGTTGTATAGATAGTTAGAAAATTATGTCTGATGACACAGAAGCAAATTACTTTCGGTTTAACGTCTGTAGGTCTATACAGGGTGTTACAAAAAGGTACGGCCAGACTTTCAGGAAACATTCCTCACACACAAAGAAAAAAAATATGTTATGTGGACATGTGTCCGGAAACGCTTACTTTCCATGTTAGAGCTCATTTTATTACTTCTCTTCAAATCACATTAATCATGGAATGGAAACTCACAGCAACAGAACGTACAAGCGTGACTTCAAACACTTTGTTACAGGAATTGTTCAAAATGTCCTCCGTTAGAGAGGATACATGCATCCACCCTCTGTCGCATGGAATCCCTGATGCGCTGATGCAACCCTGGAGAATGGTGTATTGTATCACAGCCGTCCACAATACGAGCACGAAGAGTCTCTACATTTGGTAACGAGGTTGCGTAGACAAGAGCTTTCAAATGCCCCCATAAATGAAAGTCAAGAGGGTTGAGATCAGGAGAGCGTGGAGGCCATGGAATTGGTCCGCCTCTACCAATTCGTCGGTCACCGAATCTGTTGTTGAGAAGCGTACGAACACTTCGACTGAAATATGCAGGAGCTCCATCGTGCATGGACCACATGTTGTGTAGTACTTGTAAAGGCACATGTTCTAGCAGCACAGGTAGAGTATCCCGTATGAAACCATGATAACGTGCTCCATTGAGCGAAACTAAAATGAGCTTTAACATGGAAATTAAGCGTTTTCGGACACAAGTCCTCATGACATCTTTTCTTTATTTGTGTGTGAGGAATGTTTCCTGAAAGTTTGGCCGTTCTTTTTCGTAACACCCTGTATAGATTATTGTAAATATTGATGAGTTCCGCATCACTGTTACTCTCGTTTCACACGCTATTAAATTCCATTTAAATAAGTGATCCATTGAGAAAAACTATAGTTACTTTAACATCTCAATAGGTAAATAGATTTTGCGGACTTCTACGGTGACAAAATACGTGGCTCTTTACGAGCTATCATCTGAAAAATAAAAATAAAATAAAACAAACTGGTCGCGTAGCACCCGACCCTGCGCTGGCATTTCATCCAATGTCTCAAAAATGATGATAGCTATCGTTCTGCTCTGAACTTTAAAAACAATTTCGATATGTTGGCTAAATTTCATACGCAGTAATGTATTACCTAAAATAAATTATAGGAAAAGTCTACGCAATGCGTCTTTACCTCAGCACACTCAATAAACTTTCGTGTAGCGGTTTACTTTAAAGTGGTACAGCAAGTAACTACGACGAATAACGAAAAGAAATTCAGTCCTTTATCGAGCAAATATATCAGGCTGTACAATGAAGAATAATCACATTTTTTCACAGAATACTTTCCTTGTAACCGGATGAGAAGGATTTCATGGCTGGTGCCGCGTCCCGCACCAGCACTTCGGCGAAAGTTCTTGTGGCCAGGGGTTCTGTACGTGACATCACGCTCAGCACGTTCTGTGACCGGAGGCGCGGACTTGCAGCACGGCACGCGGCAGCGGCAACGGCACCAGCTCCACATGGGCAACCGCTACGCAGAGCCCCCCGCTATACCGCGCCGCTGACGGTGTTCGCATGGCAACCAAGGCTCTGCCCTGCGGTTTTGACACGCGGCGGCCCTAGTGAGAACCGGCCATGACACGGCAGCCGGTAGCGTGCTTTTCAGCGACAGATCACGTAATTGTGATTTCCACATGAAGAAAGGGCTCTTATTGGCACACATATGAAGTAAGAAGGAAGAATTTAAAGGAAAAATTTATTATTCATTAGTACTTCTGTGTGCTTTGGTATTTGTACGGTGCTTTCAAGTACAGATGTAGACAAGCACGTATTGCTAGAGTAGTACGAAGAACTCTCTGAAAACGACAGTGGGGTTTGCCAATGTACAAGAACAGTCATTTGCCTGTCCCTCATACATACTGCATCCAAATATACATGACTACTCTCCAATTAACACTTCAGTGCCTGGCAGAGTCTTCATCAAAGCACAAACGGACTGTTTATACACTGTTCGTTTTCGAACAGCGCACGGGAAAACGAACGCGGGGCTGGACATGTGAGCTACCGACGGGGCATGGCCATGTAGGCATAATGTGCTAGCAGCTCTCTTTGTCTTACTTGCGAACAGGACAGAAGACTGCCAACAATACATAATCTATAGTTCACACTTGAGTTTGTAGTCACAGTAGATTGTTATGTCCTTTTAAGTCTTGTAATTAATTTAATAGTACAATACAAATAAGAACTGCTCATAGTATTTACGGAAGTGTACCCTCCCTTGTGTTACACAAAAATGTTATCGAATAAACAACAATTTCTGTCATCAACATAATCAGATGAATTTACGCTGGTGTGCAACTTTTTATGCACCATCTCGTTGTTTAAAGCTATGCATGTGAAATATTTCGTTGTAAAACAGTTGTGTTGTTTTACCACGTCTGTCCATGTGGGATATTTTATTACTGAAATTTTCCCTTGAGCTACCAGCTCATACTTCATGTCCTACATTCCTCTGAGCTCGAATGTATAGTTCTCGCTTCCTCTAAAAAAACAAAAGGCTGGCATTCTGGCCTTTTTTTTTCTTTTTGAAGGAAGCGAGCTCAGAGGAAATGGAACATGAAGTACGAACTCGTGAGTAGTTGACACTATCTGACGAGAGAAACGCGATTGACCGTCTGCAGGTCGACAGAGGTGTGACACGGCGACAAAGAATAATCATTCCACTACGCAGTGGCGTAATAAACAGAGCAGCGCTGCAAAGTAATACACATCATAGGTTGACATTGACAGCAGGTACAAGCAGTACAATACGTTTCAGATTCTGTCGCTATTCAGTGGAGAAGTGGGAGATCTAGTGATGAAGAAAAAGACTATAAACTGTCAGTCCTGTCGGCTTAATTTCTTGGTCACAAATGCAACGCAGTCACATGGTAATAAAAGAAAAACACATGCTCTTTTCGTTAAACACCTATTAACTTATTACATGCAATGTTACTGTGAGAAGGGGTAAGTTCAGAGTTAGTACATGGCTTACTGCTTATGAAATACAAAGAAAATCCTTGTTCGTCACTCTGCAATTGGTTTAAATATTTTTCCCATGTCGATGTTTGGAGTGAGATTCTTGGTCATTAAACGTATTGCACCATTCAGATGAACGTCAGTAAGACTGCGCCAAAGCTTCAGTTTAGTTAATTTCATTGTTCAGAGAAGACATTCACACAAATGTGTGGTCCCAAACGTACTGCAGATTCAAGCAGCTGTTGGAAAGAGATGTGGAAACTTTTCTCGAGTGAAGATTTGGTAAACTACATCAATGTTATCTGCAGTGCGTAACCTCTGCCTGATCCCAGCGGTATACTGAAAGTCAGTGAGTTCTAACTGAATTCCAGGAGACGCACTTTCAGCGTCCACTGCAAAAGGAGTTGCAAGTCCAAATCAATTTAAGTCATTAAATCTACTATCAATGTCTCCTAACAAAGCATGTAGCACTGGTACAAATTCATAAAAATTTTCTTTCAGTGTCTCTTTTTCAAGATGTAGTTCATTTATAGTTAGTGCAACATTCAAAAAGTGCGCTAGTGACCATAGCCTTATCAACTACAGCAGCTACCTTTTAACGATCTAAACGGTGTCAAAAACGTCATTACTGTGTGTCTACAGTGCAAAAGTTGTATCAAGACGATGAGATGCTCTGTAAGGTCAGTTAGAAATGCAAGACGTAATATCTGCTTCGGCTCATTGAACCTTTTTACTGGTGTTCCGTTCATGAATAATAGGCCCCCTGGCTCAGCAGCTGTTGTGGCTGAGCACCTGAAGGATAATTTGGAAAATATTTCGAGTAGATTTCCCCACCATGTTATAATTCTGGGTGGAGATTTTAATTTGCCGGATATAGACTGGGAGACTCAAACGTTCATAACGGGTGGCAGGGACAAAGAATCCAGTGAAATTTTTTTAAGTGCTTTATCTGAAAACTACCTTGAGCAGTTAAACAGAGAACCGACTAGTGGCGATAACATATTAGACCTTCTGGTGACAAACAGACCCGAGCTATTTGAAACAGTTAACGCAGAACAGGGAATCAGCGATCATAAAGCGGTTACTGCATCGATGATTTCAGCCGTAAATACGAGGGTTATTCCAAAAGTAAGGTCCGATTCGCCGTAACTATTGAAATTTGGCGCCAATGACAAAACACGTATGCGCGCCGACTCCCGGCAAGCCTTGCGCGTCAAACGCCGCCATTCGCTTTGTTACTGTTGCTGAGTGTAGTTCACAGTGTCACTTTACAATGTTTAAGACAATTGATCAGCCCGCCGATTGTGAAGTAAGGGCAGTGATACGGTTTTTGTCTGCAAGAAACAATTCAGCGGCGGAAATCCATCGGCAGATTACTGAAGTGTACGGTCCTAACATAATGAGCGACAGTAAAGTGCGCAAGTGGGTGCGAGCTTTTAATGAAGGACGGGATAATGTGCACGATGAACCACGGTGTGGCCGACCATCAGTGACTTCAGACGATTTGGTCAATGCGGTTGACAAAAAAATTCGTGAAGATCGCCGATTCACTATTACAGACGTAGACATGCATTTTCCGAATGTGAGTAGAACAACTTTGTACAGAATTGTGTCTGAACATTTGAAGTTTCACAAATTGTGTGCCCGTTGGGATCCCAGGCTGCTTACTGAGCCCCAACGAATGAAAAGAATGGCTTTTGCTCTTGATTTTTTGGAGCGATATCATAAGGAAGGTGACAGTCTTTTAGACAATGTTGTCACAGGGGATGAGACATAGGTTTCTCACATCACTCCAGAGTCTAAACGTCAGTCAATGCAATGGCGTCACACGTCATCGCCAGTCAAGGTCAAGGCAAAGCAGACAATCTCAACACGTAAGGTTATGGCGACTGTGTTCTGGGATAGACGTGGAGTATTGTTAGTCGACTTTATGGAGAGAGGAACAACGATTAATAAAGCCGCCTACTGCGCTACCCTGACTAAACTTCGACGTGCAATCCAGAATAAGCGACGTGGTCTTTTGTCGTCTGGAATCTTGTTGTTGCATGACAATGCCAGACCCCACACTGCAAATGAAACGCAAGCTCTGATCAAGAAATTTGGATGGGAACAGATGGACCATCCTCCTTACAGTCCGGACCTGGCGCCAAGTGATTTCCACCTGTTCCGTTACTTAAAGGAGTTTCTCGGCGGCAAGCGCTTCGACACAGATGATGAAGTGAAAGAAGCAGTTAAGGACTGGTTATCGTCACAGGCGGCCGATTTCTATAACATGGGCATTCAAAAGCTTGTTGAACGATGTGACAAATGTTTAAATAAGTATGGAAGTTATGTAGAAAAATAGATAAAGATGTAAGGAACGTAAATAAAACAATTGTTTTGAAAAAACATTTTAGTTTTGATTTTTTTTTTATAACCGGACCTTACTTTTGGAATAACCCTCGTAGAAGTATTAAAAAAGGTAGGAAGATTTTTCTGTTTAGCAAAAGTGACAAAAAGCAGATTACAGAGTACCTGACGGCTCAACACAAAAGTTTTGTCTCAAGTACAGATAGTGTTGAGGATCAGTGGACAAAGTTCAAAACCATCGTACAATATGTGTTAGATGCGTGTCTGCCAAGCAAGATCGTAAGAGATGGAAAAGAGCCACCGTGGTACAACAACCGAGTTAGAAAACTGCTGCGGAAGCAAAGGGAACTTCACAGCAAACATAAACATAGCCAAAGCCTTGCAGACAAACAAAAATTACGCGAAGCGAAATGTAGTGTGAGGAGGGCTATGCGAGAGGTGTTCAATGAATTCGAAAGTAAAGTTCTATGTACTGACTTGGCAGAAACTCGTAAGAAATTTTGGTCTTATTTCAAAGCGGTAGGTGGATCATAACAAAATGTCAAGACACCCTGTGACCACTGCACTGTAGTTCCTTCTCTAGATTGTCGCACAGAAGACAAAATGGTAGATATCGAAATAGACGACAGAGGGATAGAGAAACAATTAAAATCGCTCAAAAGAGGAAAGGCCGCTGGACCTGATGGGATACCAGTTCGATTTTACACAGAGTACGCGAAGGAACTTGCCCCCCTACTTGCAGCGGTGTACCGTAGGTCTCCAGAAGAGCGTAGCGTTCCAAATCATTGGAAAAGGGAACAGGTCATTCCCGTTTTCAAGAAGGGACGTCGAACAGATGTGCAGAACTATAGACCCATATCTCTAACGTCGATCAGTTGTAGAATTTTGGAACACGTATTATGTTCGAGTATAACGACTTTTCTGGAGACTAGAAATCTACTCTGCAGGAATCAGCATGGGTTTCGAAAAAGACGGTCGTGTGAAACCCAGCTCGCGCTATTCGTCCACGAGACTCAGAGAGCCATAGACACGGGTTCACAGGTAGATGCCGTGTTTCTTGACTTCCGCAAGGCGTTCGATACAGTTCGCCACAGTCGTTTAATGAACAAAGTAAGAGCATATGGATTATCAGTCAATTGTGTGATTGGATTGAAGAGTTCCTAGATAACAGTACGCAGCATTTCATTCTAAACAGAGAGAAGTTTTCCGAAGTAAGAGTGATTTCAGGTGTTCCGCAGGGGAGTGTCATAGGACCGTTGCTATTCACAATATACATAAATGACCTTGTCAATTACATTGGATGATCACTGTTGCTCTTTGCAGATGATGCTGTGGTGTATCGAGAGGTTGTAACAATGGAAAATTGTACTGAATTGCAGGAGGATCTGTAGCGAATTAACGCATGATCCAGGGAATGGCAATTGAATCTCTATGTAGACAAGTGTAATGTGCTGGGAGTACATAGAAAGATAGTTCCCTTATCATTTACCTACAAAATAGCAGGTCAGCAACTGGAAGCAGTTAATTCCATAAATTATCTGGGAGTACGCATTAGGAGTGATTTAAAATGGAATGATCATATAAAGTTGATCGTCGGTAAAGCAGATGCCACACTGAGATTCATTGGAAGAATCCTAAGGAAATGCAATCCGAAAACAAAGGAAGTAGGTTACAATACGCTTGTTCGCCCACTGCTTGAATACTGCTCAACAGTGTGGGATCCGTACCAGATGGGGTTGATGGAAGGGATAGAGAAGATCCAACGGAGAGCAGCGCGCTTCGTTATAGGATCATTTAGTAATCGCGAAAGTGTTACGGAGATGATACATAAACTCCAGTGGAAGACTCAGCAGGAGAAACGCTCAGTAGCTCGATACGGGCTTTTGTTTCGAGAGTCAAGCAGTATATTGCTCCCTCCTACGTATATCTCGCGAAGAGACCATGAGGATGAAATAAGAGAGATTAGAGCCCACACAGAAGCATACCGACAATCCTTCTTTCCACGAACAATACGAGACTGGAATAGAAGAGAGAACCGATAGAGGTATTCAGGGTACCCTCCGCCACACACCGTCAGGTGGCTTGCGGAGTATGGATGTAGATGTAGATGTAGAATACGCTATGTCTCTCTGCAAGTTGAAAAAAACTTTCTCAAACACCTTGCCTCAAGCAGGGTACTTCACAAAACTAAGGCACATGGACACAAATACCCTCTATCTCTTCCAGGAAGGATTTAAACTGTCGATATCCCAAGCAGTACGATCTCAGTTTAGTAACGGTCTTTACAACAACGTCCATGATGGCAGTTATTTTCGCATATTGCCAGCGGATTAACACAATGCAGGGTGCAGTGTATCGCTGTATTTCTCTCTATATACCAATGTTTCCCCATTTATTTCTTAAAAAACTACCTCAGTCGTTTTACGAGCTCCATCTGAAAATCGACGTAAGTTTTTCTCAGCAAAGCCATACTATTTCTGCACAACACCCCTGACGCCAGTTTTCAGCAAGACATACAGGACCACAAGTTGCTGCACGAAGTCGCGCGATCTTGGTATGACAGGATGTCAGCCTTTTGTCCTGGTCCGCTAGATCACCAGACTTGTCGCCTATCGGAAATGTGTGAGATATAGTAAAAGGACGGCAGCAGTACTGTGACTCAATGTCAACCACCACAGATGAACTCAGGAACCAGGAAATGGAGCACGGATGACTATACTACAGTATGCCATTCGTGCCTTATACGCATCGATTGCACCATGCACAGAACAAGTTATTAGGACCCTTGGCAGACCCTGTGCCTACTAGGCAACAGGTCACATGCTGAACCTAGGTGACTGAAATGCTAATCATTTCTGCAGAACATACTAATGTAGATGCCCTACGAATACGAGGTGCATTCAAGTTCTAAGGACTCCGATTTTTTTTTTCTAATTAACTACTCACCCGAAATCGATGAAATTGGCGTTACTTCTCGACGTAATCGCCCTGCTGACGTACACATTTTTCACAACGCTGACGACATGATTCCATGGCAGCGGCGAGGGCTTCTTTAGGAGTCTGTTTTGACCACTGGAAAATCGCTGAGGCAATAGCAGCACGGCTGGTGAATGTGCGGCCACGGAGAGTGTCTTTCATTGTTGGAAAAAGCCAAAAGTCACTAGGAGCCAGGTCAGGTGAGTACGGAGCATGAGGAATCACTTCAAAGTTGTTATCACGAAGAAACTGTTGCGTAACGTTAGCTCGATGTGCGGGTGCGTTGTCTTGGTGAAACAGCACACGCGCAGCCCTTCCCTGACGTTTTTGTTACTGTGCAGGAAGGAATTCGTTCTTCAAAACATTTTCGTAGGATGCACCAGTTACCGTAGTGCCCTTTGGAACGCAATGGGTAAGGATTACGCCCTCGCTGTCCAGGACATGGACACCATCATTTTTTCGGCACTGGCGGTTACCTGAAATTTTTTTGGTGGCGGTGAATCCGTGTGCTTCCATTGAGCTGACTGGCGCTTTGTTTCTAGATTGAAAAATGGCATCCACGTCTCATCCATTGTCACAACCGACGAAAAGAAAGTCCCATTCATGCTGTCGTTGCGCGTCAACATTGCTTGGCAACATGCCACACGGGCAACCATGTGGTCGTCCGTCAGCATTCGTGGCACCCACCTGGATGACACTTTTTGCATTTTCAGATCGCCATGCAGTATTGTGTGCACAGAGCCCACAGAAATGCCAACTCTGGAAGCGATCTGTTCAACAGTGATTCGGCGATACCCAAAACAATTCTCTCCACTTTCTGGATCATGTCTTCAGACCGGCTTGTGCGAGCCTGAGATTGTTTCGGTTTGTTGTCACACGATGTTCTGCCTTCATTAAACTGTCGCACCCGCGAACGCACTTTCGACTCATCCATAACTCCATCACCACATGTCTCCTTCAACTGTCGATGAATTTCAATTGGTTTCACACCACGCAAATTCAAAAAACCAATGATTGCACGCTGTTCAAGTAACGAAAACGTCGCCATTTTAAGTATTTAAAACAGTTCTCTTTCTCGCCGCTGGCGGTAAAATTCCATCTGCCGTACGGTGCTGCCTTCTCTGGGACTTATTGACAATGATTGCGGTCTCATTTTAAAACAATGCGCATGTTTCTATCTCTTTCCAGTCCGGAGAAAAAAAATCGGAGGCCTTAGAACTTGAATGTACCTCGTATGAACGTCCTTTCTCTCGTCATTCATGGTGTTCCATTTTTTCTGATCATTAGTCTATTATACTGACGACTGTAGCTAGATAGGTGAAATCTATCAAGTATTAAACATTAAAAAAGTATTCAACAGTTTGCTTACTTTCATTTTGCGAGATACCAGGTCTGTACAGCGGTCTGTTCTTGTTATTTGTGTTTGTCTGTTCTGAATGTCAGGGTTCGGTCACTCTAATGGAGATATCACTTTCAGTTCAATTTTTAAACGAATACAGAAATTGTGGTTACATTTCATATACAGGAAACTGTAAAGTAAAATAAGATATAAACTAGGAAGAAATAATTTTTTCCACTTACTAATGTCTGGGTTACCTGCCGTTGATTGTCTACAATCAAATCACCTTCCCGATTCTGGCCAGTTTTGAAATAATAACTAGATTATTATCGAGCTATATTGTTAGACCCTCCAACGTGAAATGATCAGACTTCAGTACGAGGTAGCTGTCTCTAAACCGCGTGAGACAGACTGTGTTCTGCAGAAAACGTTTGAACCAGTTAACCGTGAAAATGAGTAATTGATATCTATGAGTTAATGCTGTTGATACTCCATACATAAACCCAATTTGAACCGTTTTTCCCTTTGGAAGCGATAAGATTTCTAGACGTTATAGTCTCAATAATGGAAGAGTAGCGCAATCTTAAACGTATGACCAGCATAGAAACAATGTTACCAGGGCATATGAGGAACACTTTGACTGAATAAAGAATTAACGAAATTCAAACCAAAAAAGTGCCATCAAATCGATAAGTTTGTAGCTGCCTGATAAGTACACGATTTTTATTGTATTAAACGTTGTAAACTCAATAAAAAACCAAGGAACACGCTCAGTTCTCTAGATGGGGCAGTAATACAGTTTAGAGTACACGAATCAAGAAATATATTTTAGATTTCCGTTACACGCTTGAAACGACATTCCATACTTGGACTGCGTCGTATGTTAACCAGAGACACTCTAAATGAAAGTGAATTCTACATTTAACCCTATTTTAAATATAGTTTTGTATTAAGAACATTAGTAATAGTATAGTGAGGTTTGTAGCACAATTTTTGATATCAAACTAATACGCAAATTAATTAAATTGATCAATTAATAACCTCAACCCACGCCCATCCAGGCCCACCCCTGCCTTCAATCACACCCACCCTCACCCCAGATGACATCACAGGTTTTTCTCAGCTGCACGTGTGCCCCAGTCCCCTCCTACCCCTACCCCGCCCCCACCACGCCCCGTCCACCAATCTGCCTTATTGGCGGGAATTTCGAATGTTGGCGGTAATTTCGAATGTTGGCGGTATTTTCGAATTTTCGTGAGAATTTCCTTGTCCCAGTGCTGTGCTTAAATCCCACCCCATCCCACACCTGGGAAATGTTGGGAAATATAAATTGGCGGTCCCCTTTCCAGGACTCGAAACACCTGGATGGAAAGCCCAAGTGCACCTCTGTAACTCAATTAAACCACCAGAGGTGCCTGGAACTGACGGGAAATTAAAAATGGTTGTGTCCTTTCCAGAAGTCGAATCCTGATTCTACTGAATGGAAAGCCCAAGTCCACAACCAAACACGGAAACTGTCCAGAAGTGGGAGGGGGACGTTAGGTAAGTATACTCTATTTATTTTTGTCGGGAAACTGACGCAAGGATCGATCCTACCAACATAATTAATCACAAAGATTGGGCCTAATTACACAACCATATGCAAAATGAGTCACTGTTCTAATTACGTCCCGAAATTGTCATGAAAAAACCAGCACCCGTAATGAACAGGTCATAATACAACACATGTCCTAAAAGACTGCAGGGTGCAGAGGGGGTGGTAGTTCAACGTGCATTCTTCTTGATGTATAATCACAAACAGCCGAAAACCAAGGCCCTCTCACTTTCCCTCACGGCTCCCTCTTCCCCCCTCTAGGATGCACAATCGAGCGTCTCGCGCCCCCGCTACCATCTAAGCCTCTAAGGCCTCTGCCCGCACTCGGCTTTCCACCATCTGGCCGCCGCCTTAAGGCTACGCTCCTATCCATGCACAATAGCGTGATTAGTCAACTAAACAATAGGAGATAGAAGGACGACCACCTCAAGACCAACTTGTTTTTCTAAAATATAGCGACAGAGCGGCTGTGTCCGGTGACCACCACAGGAGATGCGCCCCCTGGCCTTTCGCCCACAGCAGCCCGCTGTTCGGTGATGGAGAACAATTGTATCTGACGTCAACGTATCTGCAGTCAAGCATCTATTAAAAAAAGGAAATCGCATTTGCGACCATAATAAGTGTCCTCTTTCCACGAAAATAGGTACATTCCATTTTCTTTTAGTTTTTACGTTCTAATGCAGTCGCAGCTCATTATTTTGTGATATGCAGCGAAGTGTACCACCACCCTTCACAAATGATGAGCAGAGACATGCCAACCCTGTGTAAAATGAGGAAAAATATTTCAAATACTTTGATGCGAGAACTACCGATCACCATAGAAGGTCCTCGTTGTTTTGAAACTGTCATCAGACTGAAGAGAAAGCTAGAATTTAAACTCCAAAGAAAAATAACTCTACATTAAGCAATTTCTTCGACCTTGTTGAACAAATTACGAAACCAGAGAGAGTCTCTCTCGTTCAGTGTCTGCAAATAAACTGACATGCACGTGAATTATAAACATTGCAGACAATCTTTTACGCCATTGGCACACATATCGGAAAAAAACACATTCATTTAGCGTTTGATAACAAGAAGCTATAGTTCAAGAGAACCTAGCTATTAAGTACACTATGACAAGTACCCTTTTATCCTACTACCCTATATCCTACTAGCGTTTACGAAGCAGATCGTGAGAGCTTACATCGCACTGTGTAGGGGGCGATTGGAATTTCGTTAAAAGATAGCCGCAAAAAAAAAAAAAACAAAAGAGAACGCTTGTGAAGAATAATTCCGTGGTGCTCTAGCCATCTCTTCCAACTGCGAGGTGGCACGTCATTGATATCAATTTGATAGGCTAATTAATTAAATTGGTCATGAGAGTCACTTCGTATGGCGAGTAACTTTTTTTTCAGCAGCCGGATTACACTTGACAAGGAAGACAACTGGAAATCCACGGGGTGAACACGATGTTCTTTTCGAGGAACACTATCGAGAATTGACATCTGAAGCTGACCACAGAGGGATTTTACAACACACAACATACATTTCGGGTAAGGACCGCGATATTGAAGAACACGATCAGGTCACCTAAGTTACCATCACGCTGCATAAAAAGTGGTTTTGGCTACAGGCACACATCGTTTCAGGCAGAATTTCTGTCCGCTATTTGGAATGAATTCTATTCATTCAACCAAAAACATTTGCGTGGGATCCTGTAGAGACGTCTTTTATTAAATACAGCCACTGGTGAATCATATTCATGCCACTCTCGTATCTCTAAACTAGTCACATACGTATCTCTTTTTTTTCGAACCTATGTTCTAAGGATGCCGTACACACCACAACTGGTTTTAGAGAGTCGCTCTGTATTTTGTAACTGCTCCTAACTCTCTGCTTGCCCTCCCCGCAGCTTAATCCATATGATAGTCCGAATTTAAGTCCGACCTGTACGCAAGTCAGAGAGCGCTATATCTAAACCTCCTGCATCCTTTGGGAAAACAGGACGAGTTCAGTTAATGCGACAGTAGCGTTTATGACCACTCGATGGAAATGGGAACATGGCCTCATTGCTCTGACAACCATATACAATGTGTACGGCCAGCGTCAAAGGAAGCTTTCCCCTACAACACGAGGTAGCAGAAGAGATAGTACGAGAAGTTACGGTGGTGTTTTTTGTTGGGAAAATTAGGAAGACTACATATCATAAATGGCATAGACGAAGGACGAAGACTTTGTGACACATCTCCAAACTACATACAGGTAGTCCGAAGGAGATCTATGTCTCTCAGGGTGCATTCATGTCTATCACCCAATCAAATGTGGCGATAATATTAATTATACAGGTATTGGTTGATTGGAGTAGGTTGTTCGTGATCAAATTCGCTTCCACAGACAGGTGTATTATTTCATCACCTGTACTGTATTTTGACCATATCCAACAGAACATTAATGACACAGGAGTGTTCCTGACTTGCTCCTTCATAAGCAGTCAAATACAGTGTTTTTTTTCGGTTGTAACAAACCCAATAAGTGTACACCGCCACACCCTTTGTTTTCTGTACGATGACTTAGAGACCCATGTCAGCTGCTGCTAAACCGACGTCAACACCTTTTGATTCCCTGGCTCTCACAGAAAAGTGAACATCGCATGGCATAAACTATACAGCTACCATACCACAGGCTGGTAGAAATAAAACACAGACGTAATGTTTCTCATTGACAAAAATGAGGAAGAGATAGCAAAGTGTGGAAACTGGAAGAGTTTGCAGTATCGTAGTGCGGTTCCAGCAATTATTCGAAAGATATTACCCGTATAGTTAATCTCATCTTCCCATCGAAAGGCTAGCGGATGTCTTGGTGCTCCGTTTCGAAACGTATTGTTCCTTAATTTTAAAGTCATGTACATGATTACTGTTGCGGTGTTGATCATCGCTGGAAGGTGCTGTTCACAACACTCATCAGACAGCACAAATAAAAAGAGGTATTTTTATATTATTGGTGAAACAAAATAAAAAATAAAAAGAAAAACATGTGTATGGTATAGCAGCATATGGAAATAGGACGCATCTGTAGCAATGAGGAACGCTTCCAAACCACTGCATTCAGATGATGACCTCTACATTTAATCCCACGTTCCACATCCACAAGGAGTAAATATTCAGTGTTGGTCAAGGTTCCCTCCATCTCAACGGAGTGGTTTCAGTCTATCTTTATGCGGTAATCAACAGTGTACCCAGTGGTCAGTTGGGATTGGAAAGATGTCATTGATATGGAGCGATGTGCAGATATACACACTGCTATTGATAGCGAGCTCAGTTTTAGAAATTTTACCCAGAAGTCAGAGGTAGCAATATCCACCACATTTTGCAACCCGTGTAGAAACGGAGTGAACTGAGTTAATGCTATAGGAGCGTGTTTTGACCACTGGTTGGAAGTGGGAACATGTTGTCATATCTCTGCCACCCATGTACGACGTGTAATGTCAGCACCAAATGAAGCCTTTTCTTGCAAGATTGGAGCAGGTGGCCAGTGATCGACGTCGCATGCACAGACCCTTATTCCACATATTATCAGTCGCAGGAGAGGGACGTTGTTTTGTTGTTTGATACACCGCTTTTTCTTCTGTAACACGCTTTGTACACTGCCATACATTTTTTTCCGCCACGACTTCGATGTCTGTGTCACATTCTAAACTGTCTTTAACACGTTTGGTCCACTGACTCCCTCAGGAAACTAGATACCGCACGGTGTAAATCACATTATGTGGTAATCAACCACGTACCTGGACTGTTGGGATGGAAAAGACACCACCGAAGTACTGTAATAGTTCGCATCATAGTTGATAGTGCGATCAATTTTAGTAATTATATCACAATTTCAACACCGACCAATGACGCGGTAGCATGCTCACCAATTTCTGTATCATCGCTAAACAGCCCCTCCATTACCCTGCGAGTACCATCGTGAATTTAAGAAGATGACTGTGCAGTAAGTTCATCAAATGTAAATTCTCGAACATATACCAGACAGCTACTTACATATCTCTAGCACTTCGATCATAGTGCATGACTTACGATCTTTCTCTATGTGGATAGGAGTCATTCTCGCATTCTTAGGATAAGGTTAGAGACCGAAAGAGCTCCTCTCATTGTCTTTGACGAACGCTCCCTGCAGCTGACCAGAAGTAGAACGCTACGTTCTACGTTTCGTGTAGAAACAGTGGAAACAGAAGCTGTAACTGCTGTCCCACACCGAATCAAGAGCACAAGATTTCTCCAGATGGGCGAATTTCGAGGAGGTTAGCACCCCTTATCAGTGTAAAGCAGAAATGAAACTGTTGTGATGATACAACAGACGGTTAAGAAGAAGAAAGGGGTGGTTTTTATGCATGATGGAGCTCCAGACGGACGTTTTTTGCTGCGTTTTATGTAACTCAACTGCGCTAGCAATTCTAAAGTATTGTTTTAGTGTGTGAGGTCACTACCAAGAAGGTATAAGTAAGAGAGAACATAAAGACATGCACTTCTATGGCTAAAGTGTTCTTCACTTAAAACACACTATAATGTAATATCGTTGTTGTTTCCAACCTATTAGTCGTAAGGAATGCAACGCTGTTACTGTCCCAATGTAAGAAATATATTTCCAGCACATGACATACATTCTCCTTGCAGATATCTCTGCGACATACTATGGTAATAAATTGTAAAATGAAAAACTACTTCCTTGAAACATCGATTCCTTGCGATACACGTACAATATAGCTTTCCAGAGGTGTATAGTCCCCACTACTCACATCCGATCACGGTTCAGAAATTATACTATGCTCGCCTCAGTCCAATATAAAATGATCGTTAGTAATGGGTAATGCCTCTTACAAAAAAGGGACACACGCATAGCAGTGGTGTTCGATATGTGAATTTACACGTCATTTCGCGCCTAGCTCTGTAAACAGTAATCTGTCAAGCAGATGTATACACGGACATTGTAGTACCTCACAAACACCTGCCACTTACTTTGAACCACCGTAGTTATGAAACTGAAGACTCGATTTTATGCCTAAGATGCGGCAGGGGGTATGGAGTACGTCGCATAGATCTTCGTTCGTCTAGAGGAATGTATAGAAACAGGATAAAAGTCCCCTGATGACCGAGAGGTTTGCTGTTAACGATTGGAAGTAGACAGAACACGCAGTTGTATGAGAGTCGAACGCAGGTCATGTCACACAACCGATACATCCCGACAGAGCAACGGAAAGAAATGGTCAAATGACCTTCAGCAACATGTCCCTCTCTCTCTAGAATGCATCATCAGTCTACCATTAAATCCTATCCCGTTACAGCTCAATCTCACCCTATCACTCAACCCACTCTCTGCCATACTTCAACGCAAATGCAAGTATGTTTAGAGGCACACGGTTCTCTTTTTTCCAGGAAAGCATCGAAGACAGCAGTCAACTCGCGTGTGTCACTGTTACCTCAACAGCATACAGTAGAATGTTGCTTCGATGAAAAATGAAAGATTGTATTCCCGTTTCCCGGTGCTTCCATCTCCCCATTTTCCCGCATTCCTCTTGCTGTCGTATACTCGTTCCCATGTACAAGAATTGTTCTGCATCAATTATTACAGTACATTGATGGTATCTCTTCTATCCCAACAGTCCAGGTACGCGGTTGATTACCACATAATGTGATTTACACCGTGCGATGTCTAGTTTTCTGGTGGAGTCAGTGGAACAAATGTGTTAATGTTACTTTAGAATCTGACACAGACGTTGAAGTCATGGCGGTAAAGGTGTATGACAGTGTACAAAGCGTGTTTCAGCAGAAAAAGCGGTGTCTCAGACAACGAAACAGCCTCTCTCTCTTGCGACTGATAGCATGTGTGATAAGGTTCTCATACAGTACAGGTGACAAAACTTTTACACCGGTCTGTGCAAGCGACATCGATCACTGGCCACCTGCTCCAATGGATAATTATCTGTATGTTTGATACGTTCGCCACATATGCCCAATGCCGGCACCTAGACGGTATTCGTTTTCGACATATCGGAAGAGAGAGATGCGGAAAAATCTATCGGATGAAATTAAGGGAGCTTTTATAGATCGTAATTTTTCTATACTGAATGACACAGAATAACGCTGATAGAATGTTTGGGTGATAGATATGAATGGATCCTGAGGGACCCGGATCTGCTTCGATGTTGAGAGTTCCTAATTTTCCTAGCAACAAACTCCACCGTAACTGTTCATTCTGTGGTCGTGTTGTAGAAGCAGGCTTCATTTGACGCTAACCTTACACATCGCACATGGGTGGCTCTGAGAACTATGGGACTGAACATCTGAGGTCATCAGTCCCCTATAACTTAGAACTACCTAAACCTAACTAACCTAACATCACACACATCCATGCCCGAGGCAGGATTCGAACCTGCGACGTAGCGGTCACGCGGTTCCAGACTGAAGCACCTACAACCGCTCGGTCGCCCCGGCCGGCTAATTATGTACATGACTGTAAAATTAAGGAACAATACTTTTCGAAACGGAGCACCGAGACATCCGCCAGCCTTTCGATGGGAAGTTGAGATTAACTGTAGAGGTAATCACCTTCGAATAATTGCTGGATCCGCTTTTCAATACTGCAAACTCTTCCAGTTTCCATAAGTTGCGATCTGTTCCACAGTTTTGTCAATGAGGAACATTGCGTCTGTATTTTATTTCTACTAGCCTGTGGTATGGTAGCTGTACCGTTTATGCCATGTGATGTTCAGTTTTCTGTGAGAGCCAGAGGATCTAAACGTGTTAATGTTTGTTTAGCAGCAGCTGACATGGGTCTCTAAGTCAAGTAGGAAAAAAAATGTACGGTGGTGTACACTGATTGAGTGTGTTACAAATAAAAAGAAAACCTATGTATTTAACTGCTTGTGAATGAGCAACATGGGAACCCTCTCGTGTAACTTATAGTCTGTTGGATATGGTCATCCTAAAGTACAGTTGACGAAATTATACACCGGTCTGTAGAAGCGACTTCGATCACGAACCAATTGCTCCAGTTAATTAATGCCTGTATATTTATCAGTATCAAAACAGATGTTTGGATGATAGACATGAATGCACTCTGAGCGACACACATCTCCTTCGGACTACCTGTATGTGGTATGGAGATGTGTCACAAAGTCTCCGTCCTTCCTCTATGCCATTAATGATGCGTAGTCTTGCTAAATTTCACAAGAAGAAACACCTCCATGACTGCTAATACTATCTCTTCTATTACCTCGTGTTGCAGGGGAAAGCTTCGTTTGGCGCTGGCCAGATACACTGTATACGGTTGGCATAGCTATAACACTATGTTCCCATTATCGCCAAATGGTCAAACACCCTCCTGTCGCGTTAACTCAATTCGTTCTGTTTCCCCACAGGATGCAGGAGGTCTTCGATATAGCGCTCTTCGACTTCCGTACAGGTCAGACTTAAATTGGGACGATCACATGGACAAAGCTGCAGGGATGGCGGGGCACAGATTCAGGAGCAGTTGTACAAGATGCAGAGGGACTGTCTATAAACAGCTCTGGAGTTGTCTGTGAATGAAATCATAGCAGTTAGGGTCGAAAAGAAAAACAAGGAAGGCGACACGTTTCGAGATACGAAAGCGTAACATTATCTGCGACCTTGTGTACCTGTAAACTCAAGACCGCTTTTTTAGCAAGGTGAAGGTAATTTAGTTGTTATGATCGTGTTTTTTAATAGCGCGGATCTTACGCGAAGTATATGTTGTGGGTTTTAGCATCCATATGTCGTTAGCCTCAGATGTCATTTGTCAATTGTGTTCCTCGAAAAGAACATCGTGTTCCCTCCATGGATTCAAATTTGTCCTACTTCGCGATTGCAATCTGGATGCTGAAAAAAAACATTCTCGCCCTACAAAGTGACTCTTATGATTAATTTCATTATTTAGCCTCTCAAATTGATAGCAATGATGTGCCGCCTAGCGGCTGGAAGACGGAATGATTCTTCACAAGTGTTTCTTTTTTTTTCGTTGCGGCGATATCTTGTGATGAAACTTCAATCTCCCACCTTCACAGGTCGAGATAAGCTCTCACGATTTGTTTCGTTAGGCTGGAAAGCCGAGTTTTGAGGGCCATCAGGACCCTTCTCCGGATGGGCGGGGTTATGCCATTTTATTTCTAAGACTGTCGTCTGAAGGCAATCCACGTATCGCAAGTGACGCAGAGAGGGTGCGTCTACTGCGAGTGTTCGCCAGACACTGCTACTCTCTGCCCAGGTATGGTACTTCAAATGGTTCAAATGGCTCTGAGCACTATGGGGCTTAACATCTGAGGTCATCAGTCCCCTAGAACTCAGAACTACTTAAACCTAACCAACTTAATGACATCATACACACCCATGCCCGAGGCAAGATTCGAACCGGCGACCGTATCGGTTGCGTGGTTCCCGACTGAAGCGCCTAGAAGCGCTTGGCCACAACGGCCGGCAGGGGTGGTGCATGGGGCTCTGTCGCTATATTTTAGACGAACAAGCTGCACTTGAGGCAGCCGTCCTTTTATCTCCTATTGTTTGGTTGACTATACACGCTGTTTTCTAGGGGTAGAAGCATCGCCTTTGGGCGGCGGCCAGATGGTGGAAAGCAGAGAGCGGGTAGTGGAACTTGAGGGTGGTAGTGGGGGCAGAGAGACCATTGGTGGAACATCGTAGATGGTGGGCGGCGAGGGGTAAGAGGAGGCGTGAAGGGAAGTGAGAAGGCCTTGGTGTTTGGCTGTTTGCGGGGGCGGCCCCAATGGCCTGCGCACATCGGCGAATATTTCGTCGTTCTGCGCATGACGTCAGCATTGGAGCACGTTGTGTCGAGGCGCCAAAAGAGCTGTTTTACCGGTGTTGTTGTTTTGATTTATTTTGTGGTGTTGTTGCGGTGATTTGTAAAAGCGTTGCGTTAAAATGCCTGGGTGTGCTGTAACAGGGTGTCTGTCGTACAGACGAAAGACAAAAGGCACGGATATAATTTAACATTCGTTCCCAAAAGACGTTAAAGTGCAGAAGGCCTGGATTATGAAGTGCCACCGAAAAGATCGCTTCAATATTGCGGCGTCAACTGTTTGTTCATTACATTTCACATCCGATGATTATCTATGTGACTTGCGAGCAGAACTTCTCAATCTACCACCGAAGAAAACACTTAAACCAGATGCAGTGCCGAGTGTGAATATACCAGGAAGTGTTCCCAGTGTTAGTGGAAATTCAGGCCCTGATGACACAGTTTCTCCGAATAGGGCAGACAGGTTGCAGGCAAGAAAGGCAATGAAAAATGCAATTGAGCACCTGGTTAGTGTGTCTCCGAAAAAAAGAAAAATAGACCAGTCAACAGCGACAGATGACTGTGACACTGATAGTAAACAGATCAGCGAACTCTGTAAACGTATAGAAGAATTAGAATACAGGAACCGCAGACTGACAGCTATGTGTGCAAATCTCAGGTGTAGTGAGATGCGTTTGTAACTGAAAGTGAAAGCTTGTGGTGAGAAAATAAAATATCAACGAAAGTGTCAAAAGAAGCAAGTGCAGGAGAAAGTGACTCAAATATTAGGCAAATTGTTTTCAAAAACACAGATAAACTCCTTGTTAAGTGGAAAGAAACGAGCAAAATGGCAAAGGGAAGATATTTGGAAAGCGGTTACACTTCGTGCTGTGTCTAGGAAGTGTTATTTGTTTTTTAGAAATCGGGTCGGCTTCCCACTTCCAGGACTGTCAACACTTAAGAGAGGGACGTCACGCTCTTTCAGATGCTTTCCTGGTGTGCTGACAGACGTTTTGCAACTAATGAAAGCCCAATCATCTGTATTGACAAAAACTGAACGTGTGTGTGTGCTATCACTCGACGAAATTAATGTAGACAGCAATATTATTTATGATCCTGTTGAAGATCATGTTGTAGGGCCACACAGTAACGTGCTATTTGTTATGGTACGTGGTTTGTTTTCTGGATGGAAGCAACCCATTTACTATGATTTTGAAACACAAATAACAGCTGATCGGTTAAACAGTATTATCTGCTCTATACAAGATGTTGGTTACGATGTTGTTGCGGTAGTGTGCGACCTTGGAACAAAAAATCGATCTGTGTGGAAAGATTTTAATGTGACAGAAACAAATTCCAGCTTTTCCAATTCCCAGTGTGAAAATAAACGAATCTGGGTGTTTCCAGATGTTCCGCATTTGTTTAAATTAATAAGGAACCACTTTCTGGATGACGGACTAAAGCTTCCAAGTGGGAAAATTGTTAATAAATCTATTGTAGAAAGACTGCTCGCACTAGATAGGAGTGAAATGAAGTTGTATCCTAAACTGTGACAGCTTCATCTCAGTGTCACGGGGAGAGAGCGTTACAGGGTTTATTTGGCAATGCAACTTTTTTCGAGTACCACAGCTAAAGCCATAAAGTACCTAATGCCTGAAGAAGAGGAAGCAGCAAATTGTTTTCAGTTAGCAAACGACGCATTTGACATTCTGAATGCTCGGAGGTACAATAAGAATGTGTTATCGTGTGGTTATGGGATACATAAGGATGTTCAAGAAAGAATATTGAGAGAACTGTATATGTGTGCCGAAAAAATGCGCGTAGGCAATGCAAATCACTTGCTCCCATTCCAGAAAGGCATTATGACAACTGTTCGGTCATTATTTGGACTGTTTTCAGATCTTCAGCCACTACAAATAACATGTTTTAACTGCAAGATTGAACCAGAATTTTTTCTCACAGATCAGAGGAATTGGTCATTTCCAGTTGAACCCTTCTCCATCAGAAGTAAAATATCGATTACGGCTGTTACTGCTGGGACACAATGCTCATGACATTCCTCTGTCAAGTGACACATCAGTAGAGGCAGATGATTGTGACGGATTTTTGACGTCACATCTGTTCACAGGAATTTTACCTGACATGAGCGAAGCACTGCAAATGATAGATGGTGAAAAAGAGCTACGAGATAAAAACCTCCCTGTTCAACCTGCACCAGAAGAATCTGCTGTTAAAGAGGGATGTGACTGCTCTGCAGAAGGATTCCGTTACCTGGCTGGCTACATTGCATATCGTGCAAAGAACTGTGGCAAGACACTGGGAACGCCGTCTGCTGATATTTTAAATCCTCCACCAAATGAAAATTATGGTTGGATTGAATTTCTATCTCACGGTGGGCTTACAGTTCCAACAGATGAGTGGCTACATAAGGTGTCTCAGTTTGAACTAATTTTTAATGAATTTAATGGATTGGATAGTATTTCCAAGGAAAAAGAATGTAGTGAAAACAATATGCACTGCTGTCCAAACTGAATATCCGGAATTTTCGTCACACGTTATAATTCATTCGTATGCGGTTCTTCAATAGGAAGCATAAAATGCAGAAAGCAGCAGCAGCACAGAAGCGGAAATCAAGACAGTGGCACTCTTCTTCTACTGCAAACATCTAAACAGATAAATCAACTGTTCTAAATAATTTCCTGAGAACTTATTGGTGTTATAAGTAGTTGCTTGTCCTTAGTAACAGTCGCTTGCTGCGCTAGCCGCTGCCTCGCTTTGCTCCTACAGTGACGTCACTGCGCCAGCCAATCACAGCTGATTTAGCTTCTGCATGTCGAGAAGAACGCACGTTCAACTACTACCCCCTCTGTACTCTGCAGTCTTTTAGGACGACGATTCTCCCCATACATGTGCCGCTTTATGACCCATTCATTGCAAGTGATGGTTTTTCCATTACACTTTAGATGTTTAATTACAAGTGTGACACATTTGTTTTCCATCAGTGGTAGCGTGTACTGGCTTCGATTACCTGGGCTGCAGGATAGTTTTTGAGCAAGAATCTGTAGCGAACTCTGACGTGAAACAGTAGTAGATACTGTACGTTTACAGGTAATACACTTCTTAAACTCCTCTCTGTTCAATACATGCATCGTCAGCTGAACGTATTTCGTACCAAAAAGGATAAAGATAGTACCTTACTCCCCTTCCTTTTTCCTTCCAGCTTGTAGGTGTAGGGTTTCTCTGAGTGTGTCTGTAGCTAGTTTCGAGTGGTATTGCGAATTTGTCACCCAGCAGGGTAACACCAGTTGTATGATATCATCAGTTTTTAAGCTCTATTGTGATTTTATGCCATCCTTGTGTGGCACAATGCCTATGGTTTTGCAATTAAACCCGATCTTTGTGATTACTTACATAATTAGGATTGATCATTTTGTCAGTTTCCTGACCAAAAATAAATAAAGTAGGCTAACACAACCTTCTTCTCCCGCATCTCGACAGTTTACGTGTGTTGAGGGTGCACTTGAGCTTTCATCCAGTAGAATCAGGGTTAGAGTCCCGAAAAAATGCACAGTGATTTTTAATTTTCTGTCAGTTACAAACGCCTCAGGTAGTTTAATTGTGTTAGAGGGGTGCACTTGGGTTTTCCACCCAGGAGAACCAGGGTTCGAGCCTCGGAAAATCAACTGCCGATTTTAATTTTCGATCAATTCCCGAGCGGGAGGTGGAGTGGGATGTCAGTACACCACTGGGACAAGGAAATCCCCAAGAAAATTCAAAATTCCTGCCAAAATTCGAAATTGCCGCCAAAATTTGAAGTTCCCGGCAATACGGCGGGTTGGAGGGAAGGAGTGGAGGAGGAGGTAGGGGGAGGATGAGGCTGTGACCAACGTGCAGCTGAGAAAAACACGTGTCGTCATCCGGGGGCGGGGGTGCGCGTGGTCTGAGACGGGGGTGGGGACGGGTTGGGCGAGTGCCGGTTGATTAATTAAATTAATTTTCATAACAATTTGATATCGAAATTGCGCTATAAACCCCATTATACTACTAGTGACATTATATAATATTTGAATATCTTTTGTATGTTTAATTCCTTACAAACTATATTCGAATGGTGTCAAAACACTATGTACAGGTAAATACTTGCCCATCTTACTGCATTGTTTTAATTATTAAAGTTGTAGAATCACCACATAATCACTTTATAATTAATAAAATGTAGTACATTTAGTTTTATCTAGTATAGATTACAGACGATTTGTGGCGTCATTACTGTCGAAAAGCACAAGAAACAATCCTCATACGATTACAGTTTATGAGTTTCTTTAAGGTAACCATCACAGTTATACAAGAGTTCTACATCGATTCTACATGCAGTGTTTAGCTTTGGATTGCGGCTATAATATTACACATAAATGAATTACCTACAGTATGAAATGTCACAAAAGGATTAGTTTTGTAATCGCTTCGGCTGTTCAAATAATTTCTTACACTGCTGTCATTTTTCCTGGCATAGAACGTAAACCAGCTAATCAGTATCTTGTCAGACATATTCAGCACTAAGTAAAAACTATTTGACAAAGCTGTAACAAGAAAAGGCTACGTATAGCAGTTACAACCTTATATAGTGGTTGTTGTTCTCTCATACTGCGAACAGAAACTTGTTCTCGGAAAATTTTTTACGCTGTCAGGTATTTCCAAATTGGAAAAGAGGGACACGATACAAGAGGATTGGGATCGAAGAAACACAGTAAACATGCTCGAGCAAATACATGAATGTACTATTAGGCAGGTATTTCTATGAAATAATGAAGACCAGAACAGGACATTAACTATGCGAAAACTTCACTATTTTGGCGAAAAGTGTTAGTATTTAAGACTAACTAAGAGAGTCTTCAACAAAAATATTTTTTCTAGGGGCTTAGGTTTTAAAATAGTCATATTAAGCGAGCGATAAGAAGAATGAGCAAATTTAATTACGAAGAGAGGGCACTAAAAATATAATTTTATAAAAAAAGAATTTTTTGAAATCAAATGGCCAGTAGTTTATTTAGATAAAACTTGGATTTGCACACATTGCATTGTTAATAAATTCTGTAAAAGACAGACTACAAACAAAAGTGCTGATGATTATATGATGATTCACGCTAGAGAGAGTTCCAAGTGAAAAAATATTGGAGAGAATGTTGTTCTTACGTCGGTCTCTCTCTTTCTCAGTCATGAATACGACGGTGCTGGTGATATGAACATAACGTCCGTTTGCCCAGTTTTGTAGCAGAACGACACGACCCACATTTATTTAATTTGAGGTTTCTGCTTAGATGATATATTCTTCTTGTTTTCTAACGTGAGTTGTCCACTTTACGTGAGGATAGTTTTAAGATTTCGTGTATTTTAAACAGATACATGAATTCTGCAGTGGACGGAACATTTTGCTCTCTTTATAGCATTAATAAGACGCCACTTCATGGCGAAGAATGAAGGAAAGCTAGAGTGAGCAATAAAGAGACGGCACTACAGAAGTTGGACTATTATTGGGGATGAAACTCGGAATTTTCTAATCACACAAAAGATGGAGGGTTTCGTAATATGTGATTTTGGGAGATCAGGCGGGGATTAGACATTCCTTCTTCCGAACACGGGTCTACGGTCTTATCTGTCCTACTTTGCCCCCATGACCGGCACGTAGTAGAGATGTATCATCATCGCAAGTATTGCGTCCTTGACACTTGGGAGCTATGTCTGAGGAAGGCTAGGAGATACGCGTCCTTCCAGAGTATTCGGTAGAAGACGGGCTGAACGCTGTGTCAGCTGATAACGGAAGGAAAGACATAGCTGG